>NC_136506.1:56326320-56341320 GCF_053919585.1 Euprymna scolopes | reverse complement strand
TGCGGTAACACTCAAAGGAAGTAAAAAGACAACGCAAATCTCAAGGGATGATACAAGCCGTCAAACTAAGCGTGGATCTCAGTACAATATAGCAACAAATTAGCGAGTTATGCCGATAGTCGCTATAAAAGCGAAAATTAAACAAATCATGACTCAGCGTCAAAACAGCACTTTTGCTCATCAGGCACCCCCCAACAACGAGTTGGTGATAAATAACGTGCAATGAACACACACGGCTACAATTCAGCCAATCCAAACGTGAACACGAGCGTGTAAAACCCCTCGGAAAATGATCTACCACAATCGCGAACTTCACTCAGCAGTTTAACAGACCTCAGAAACACAGACCCTAGCAAAAGCAACATTTTTTTTTTCGATCACGATTTTAAGCTTCGCGTACTCGAAACAAGTCAACCGACAGTTTAAAGGCTTTAAAATTACTTTCAAACGAAAAACAGAAAAATGGAACCTCCCCGTGCTGAAACACCTCTGGCTACATTAACGCTAAATATACCAGCTTTTAATCCCACCAATATAAAGACGTGGTTTATCCAGATCCAGGCCCTTTTCGACGCAAAACGGATTATGTCTCAGCGAACCAAGTATTGTTATTTGATTGAAAAACTCCTGGCAGACGTCGTCGAAGAGGTGACTGATTTATTGGAGAATGTACCAGAAAATAATCCATACGATAAACTTAAGGAGGCCATTTTGAGACGGACTGGCTTATCAAACGAGATAATGTTACGCAATCTCTTCATCCAAGTAGAATTGGGAGATCACACACTGTTGCAACTTTTACGATACATGCGATCATTGCTAAGGGACAACAAAATGTCCGAAAATATAATGAGAAGTTTGTGGCTGGATAAACTCCCAGACACAACAGTACAAATTCTGGCACCCACAACGGAAGAGACAAGCACTGAAAAGCTCGCCGACATGGCAGACCGAATTCATGAAAATCTGAGGAACCGCAAAGTAAACTCAGCACAAGCACAGCCAAAACAGACGAGAGACGATGAAGTAGCCGGACTAAAAACTACGGTCGAAAATCTCACTCGTCAATTGCAGGAATTAATGCAAATAAACCGTCGTTACTCATTTAATAAACGACCTAACTACCGAAAATTAAGTTTTAGTAGAGGTCGAAGCAACACACGAGAACGAGCGAACGAAATCTGTTTTTACCACAAAAAATTCGGCACAGAAGCGAGGTGTTGCAATTATCCTTTTTCTTTTAAAAACAAGAACCAGGGAAACGATCATTCCAGCCAGTAGTGACAACTGTCGCTGGATTTTCCACTAAAGGTCGTCTATTTTATATTCGTGACAGTAATCACGGATATAACTTCTTAATAGACACTGGAGCCGAAATAAACGTGATACCACCGCTACGTAAACAGAAAGCTACTCCACAGCCTTACCACCTCCAGGCAGCTAATGGCACACAAATACCAACATACGGTGAAAAGTACTTAAGCGTCAATCTCGGCTTGCGTCGCACATTTTCGTGGATTTTTACCATAGCCAACGTGATGACACCAATATTAGGAGCAGATTTCCTAGCACGGTTTAATCTATCGGTAGACATGACTAATCGCACACTGACTGATAACCAAACAAAAGTCGTAATTAAAGGTATCACCACAAGATACCAGTTAACTGGGATTAGTTCTGCCTTACCTGAAGAGACGTACATTCGTTGGCTGTTTCAAAAATACCCACAACTTACTCAACCATTCAAAGTCACGGATAATATTAAACATAATGCAAGGCATTATATTAAAACGAATAGATAACCCGTCTACGCCACCCCCAGACGTCTGAAGCCGGATGAGTACAAGATCGCAAAAGACAAATTTCAACGCATGTTACAACAAGGAATTATCTGACCTTCCAAAAGTGCGTGGTCATCTCCTGTACATATGGTACAGAAATCAGACGCGACAACATGGCGTCCTTGCGGCGATTTCAGGAGATTAAATGCACAAACCGTACCAGATAAATACCCTATCCCACACATTCACGATTTCGCAATCGGACTGCAAAATGCCACAGTATTCTCCAAACTGGATTTAGTAAAAGCATATTACCAAATACCGGTGGCGGAAGAGGATATCCATAAAACAGCACTGACCACACCATTTGGACTTTACAATTCGTCAGAATGCCATTCGGACTTAGAAACGCTTGTCAAACCTTCCAAAGGTTAATAGACGAGGTTTTTAGGGACCTTCCATTCGTATTCGCATATGTGGACGATGTTATTATTTGCTAGTAGAAACCTCGATGAACATAAACAACACTTAGAACAAGCTTTCCAAAAACTGTCCCATTACAGTTTAAAATTAAACTTGGACAAATGTATTTTCGGTCAGCAAGAAGTAAATTTCCTCGGACATTCAATTGATAAGGATGGTATATCACCATTACCCGAAAAAGTAAGGGTGATTACGAATTTTCCACAACCTACGTCTGTTAGACAAGTTCGTCGCTTCATAGGTGTAATAAATTATTACAGACGATTTTTACCCAACTGTTCCACAATCCTAGCACCGTTAACGTCATTATTGAAGAACAAAACGAAAAACCAACAATTAAAACTGGAAGGATCAGCTTTAAAAGCTTTCCATCAAGCTAAAACTGCCTTAGTCAATTTCACAAAATTGAATTATATTAAGGACAGTGAAAAATCGAAACTTACACTTACAACAGACGCATCAGACATAGCTGTAGGAGCAGTTATACACCAACTGACAGGGGATACAATGACCCCTATATCGTTTTTCTCAGCCAAACTGAGCAAGACACAGACAAAGTACAGTACCTTTCCAAGGGAGCTATTAGCAATTTATTTGTCAATTAAACATTTTAGACATCTGTTAGAAGGAAGAAACTTTTGTATTTACACTGACCATTAACCGTTAACTGCATACACATGTAGATAAATATGGCCCAAGAGAAATCAGACATCTTGATTATATTACTCAATATTCCACAGACATCAGATACGTCAAGGGACAAGAAAACATCGTGGCAGATGCATTATCACGAGCTACAATAACTTCGCTAAATTCCAGTTCGCTGAGTATGGAATTAATTGCACAAGAACAAAAGACGGACGAGACACTCACTGACGTACAAAAGAAAACATCTTTGCAACTGAAGGAAATGCCTGTACCTTTTAGTACAACAACATTTTATTGTGATACAGCAAAAAAACAACCACGTCCATACATACCGCCAAGCATCAGACGACATGTTTTTCAACATTTTCACAATTTATCTCATCCAGGCAAACGAGCCACTGTAAAAATAATAGCAGACCGCTTTGTTTGGCCAAAAATGAATACAGATATTCGAAATTGGACCAAGACGTGTGTATCCTGTCAAAAGAATAAAATACACAGGCACACAAAGTCACCGCTGGGCACTTTCAGTACACCCGATGCTAGGTTTACCAATATCCATGTTGACTTGGTGGGGCCATTACCCCCCTCAAAAGGACACACCCACATTCTCACCATAGTCAATAGGTTCAGCAGATGGCCAACAGCCATACCCGTGAAGGACACATCGGCGGCGACAGTAGCTGGAACAATACTAAAAGACTGGATAGCAATTTTTGGAGTACCGTCAGTACTCACAACGGACAGAGGCTCGCAATTTCAATCGAAACTCTTCGCAGAGTTCAACCAATTGTTGGGAACAACCCACATAAAGACAATGGCTTATCACCCTTGTTCAAACGGACTCGTCAAATACTTTCACAGACAGCTAAAAACTTCTTTGGCTACGAGTCTTAACAACGCAGACTGGTCAGATAATTTACCATTAATCCTATTAATGATCCGAAACACAATAAAAGAGGATTTACAAAGCACGCCAACGGAGGTAGTTTTTGGATCAGCAGTCACACTACCTGGACAATATTTTAATGCATACACAGACATTTCACCCACAGCTACATTTGTGACGGAATTAAAGAGCAAAATGTCTTCTCTCAAATTTACACCCACCAGGAGGGCTGACAAACAAACATATATGCCGAATGACCTTCACACATGCAAATATGTATTTATTAGGAATGATACAGTCAAAAAGCCATTTTGTCCAAATTACACAGGACCATACCAAGTTTTGGACAGAAGTGAAAAATATTTTACTGTCCAAAGGAAAGACAGGAAAGACAACATCGCGATCGACCGAATTAAACCAGCATACATTGAGGAATACCCTCAGACAATTTCCCCACCAGAACAAATTCCCTTAGAACATGGGAGTCCAGCAGAAAATGACGGGAACATCAAACCTACGACAAAAACAGGTAGGAAAGTTCACTGGCCAAAACATTTCAAGGAATACATTACATATTGAAAAAAAAATTTTTTTTTTTTTCTTTTTTCAATCTGGGGGGAGTATTGTGCCAGTTAACACTGTTAAGATTCGGATTAAAAATTGTTATAAAAATAAATACAATTTAGGCGCGCAGTATGATTATGATTATGTTGGCGCGTGAAAAATAAAGACATAACTCTCCCGCAAATTCCGGCGTGGACTTAAATCGACCCAAAACGAGCGGACGTAGTACAGAGCACCCCACGTGATGTTTCCGTTCAATGGGATTTCTCCAAGGACATTTTTCTAAACTTTTCTTTTTAAGCTCGCTGGGAGCCGGTCCAAATAGTATTTAAGCACACACAAACATCAAATCTCTCTCTCAACTGCATTTTCATTCGGACGTTCCACGCATGTTACTATCACTCTTCCATTTTCACCGCTCCGCGCACTTCATACAATTTCACAGGCGAACATTACCTATTGCCTCTCTTAACATGTTTTAACATATGAACAGTTCAACAAAAAAAGACATTCTCCTTTTTTTTATACGAACACTTAAAAAGGACTTGAACTCATTATAAAGAGAATTATATTTTATTTGTTAATGGTTGGTTTCTGTGAACAAACCTCTGTTTGTTTTGCATGTAAGTCTTCTTTTTATTTTTATTTATTTGTGGAGGAAGTTAGTTCCTAAAAAGGCCTGACGACCCCCCACAAACTATAGGTGGCGTTACTGTCTGTCCACCCAGTTATGGAAGCACAAAATGTATATAATGGCACCCTTGAAATAAAAATAAATGTTTTTGTTATATTTTAATTTTAAACATGTTTTTTTTTTTTGTTTTTTTTTCAAACATATTTACGTTTTTTTGTGTGTGTGGGCTCTTTCTTTGATCACGCGCATATATATATATATATATATATATATATATATATATATATATATATATATATATATATATACTCGCGGAAAAGGTAAAATAAGTGCAGAAAAATTAAGAAAAAAGGGGGGGTCAATAAAAAAAAGATAAAAGAAAAAAGCGTTCATTTTTTTTTTTATAAGAGCGTAAAAGATACTCGCGGAAAAACGATCGTACCCATGAATATGCTTAGAAGAGAAATATAGTAAAAACATTTAATTTATGCTTGCAAAAAAACAAAAAAAAAAAACGTAAAAACAAAAAAAAACGTAAATGTTTGAAAATAAACAAGCAACAAAACGTAAATGTTTGGAAAAAAAAAAAAAAAACTTAAATATGTTTGCAAAAAAAACATGTTTAAAATTGAAATATAACAAAAACATTTATTTTATTTTAAGGGTGCCATTATATACATTTTGTGCTTCCGTAACTGGGGGGGGGCAGACAGTATCGCCACCTATAGTTAAACGGAGGAAACAGTCTCTCTCTGTCTTCATGATTACCCCCAATTTAACTTTTAAAATCCTATTAAAATAAATAATTTTGCTAAAAATAAAAAAATAAAAAATGCTAGTTAAAAACGATATAAGCCCGAATTAACCTATCTTGGCGATAAAAAATGAAACAAACAGGGCCACAAGACCGCAAGTTAGGGATCCTATTTCCAGATGTTTATCATTGACTCTTCCAGTTTAATTTGTATATTCTCTTATTGGTACGTCCTGAACCCTTATCTATTTTGAAGTGTTCACTTCACACCTACTTGGCAAAATTTACAGTTGAATATTAAAAGACTGAACTTTTTTTAGACTTGTTTTGACCTGGCCGCTGTTAGCTGTGTATATCTTACTAATTAATGTTTGCGTTTTTTTTTTGTTTTTTTTTTTCGGTTTCAATTTCTTCAAAATGAAATCTCCAGATTTTAGAGGAAAAAACCGCTAGCCGCTAGAACCAAAATGTACCCGCTAGATTTCAAACGAACTCTCCAGATCTAGCGGGAAACCCGCTAAATTGGCAACCCTGGATATCGAGTAAGAGAAAGAGCGGGAGGGGGGGGGTAAGTACAGGTTGGAAATCCTTAAAGAAATAACTTCTTTTTAATTTATGAGAAAGGTAAAGATAGGCACCGCCAAAAATGGCCGCAAAATCAAGTTGTTGTTGTTTTTTAAAACTAAATTACATTTATTAAAATCCATTATTTCTGAGTAACTTTTTTTTTTTCCAGAAAGATAAAACCCTGAATTTTATCATATAGAAAACAGAATAATGTAAAACTTTTTCTACTATTTTTAATTCAATTTTAAATGTTAAATTTTCCCAAAAAGTTAACAATTGTTATTTTTTGTCTTGCCTTGCACAGAAAACGTACTTAAATATTTAAAAAAAAAGGGTTTTTGAAATAATTTATTTATTCATTTATTGTCTAACTAAGATTTAGGATGATTTTCTAAGAGAATATGCAAAAATATTATAATATAAGTACCTGAATTTCAAATAATTCCACTTATTCATATATGTAACCAGATATTTCGCGTCGCCGAAGAGTTCAGATCGACTCTGTTTACGTTTTCTTTCGATGAGACGAAAACTATGGAAGACTAAACAGGCCAAAAAAACTTATTTTTCAGTGACGAAAATTTCAATGTATTATTAAGCTGAGGCTGGCCAGTACCAGATGGGTGACCATTTGTATGAGTTTGGTTTTTAATGTGTATGTGGGCCAGGCTCCCCAAAATGGGGGGAGGGGGCAATTTTAAGCAGAATAAAAAAAAATTATTTCAGCGCGTTTGGTCCACCGTAGTCGAAAGGCGGCAAACGTTTTCAAACGAGATCGAAAAAAATGATGCTATTTTTAACACAAAGGGCACAATATTTATCGAATTTTTTTTTTTTTTGTATCGATTATTCAAAGCATGCTCTGTTTAATAATGGTCATGCATTATTCGGCTCGCTAAAAAAAAATTGTTAATTTATTTATCAAAAATTTTAAAATGGCTTTTTTCGTATAAATATAAAAAAAAAAATTTTTTTGTTTTGCTTAACTTAAATTAATTATTTTACTTAACATATTCACCGAATTTCACACTTCAAAACTCAAAAGCGGGATAATTAAACACAATCGAAGTTCTGATATTCAGACGTCAAAATAAGGTATGCAAACAAGTTTTTTTTTTTTTTTTTTTTTTTTAATCTATAATTCTGTCCCTTACAACAACACAATATGTTTTGTTCAGTTTCAGATGATTATTTTAAGCATATTTGTTCCCACTTCAAAACAAGGGGGGGTTTTGTAAGCAAAAAAAAAATATATATATAAATATCGTTTATGAAAAATAAGTACACTGTTATAAAGTTCATTCTTCTCCTAATAATCGCTGAAAATTTCGTATTGATCGGATAATTACCTGATTTTTGGTAGATTTTTAAAAAGACGGCCCGTCAAAAAGTACTGACCTGCCCCCCCAGTTTTGGCGGTGCCTAGGTAAAGACATTAAAGTTCCAGAGATAAAGCATAAGAGAAAATAGATGGACAAATTACAGAATAAGAAAAGGGGATAAAGGGATCACTAAACTTGAAAAAAAAAAAGGTTGTAAGAGTAATTAATGAGGAAGAGAGGATTAACATGCACGGAGATCAAAAGGTGCAGATGAAGATGGAATATTAAAATAGAGTAGGAGGGCGATAACTTAGGAAATAAGGCAGGATTAAAAAAAAAAAAATGGGAGAAAGGAATAAAAAGAAAAGAGACAAAAGAAAATGTAAAAAAAAAAGCAAAAAAAAAAAAGAAACAAAAACGAGAGAAATTACAGAAATAGAAGCGAGAAAGGAATAAAAAAAAAATTTTTAATTTAAAAAATTTAAAAAAAAAAAAAACTCCGATCGGCGGCAATTCTTACACACACACAAAAAAAAAAGGAAAAAAAAAAGCTGTACTTTGAAGATTGTGTCGAAATACAACGAAGTAACGATAATAAAAACATTAGACATGGCCCCAAATAGTAGCCCCTTACGTCCAAGTAGGGATATGCTTTGGAAGCGGTGGATATGAGCAAAAAAAAAAAATAATAATAATAATAATAAATACGTGCATGATAAGCTCAACTGGAGTGAAAATGGAATTATTTAACGCCCGAAAATAGTAGTAACAGTAGTAATTGTAGAGGTAGGCAGTACTATTATTAGTTGTGGTAATAATCAATTCCTTTAGGTGCGAGCGGAGACGGTCCTCTTTAATATTCATCTACTTGCCTATCATTAACAAGTAAGAGCAGTATTGACCAAGTCGATGCTACGCAAACTATCGGTACATACACACGCGCATTAAGAATAACGTAAACAAGTCAACTATCGAATGATTCTATGTAGGTCGCTTCGTCTATTGTAGGCAAAGCTCGAATCACGTGACATGATTGAAATCTTACCCATCCTCCCTTTCCCACTAAACGCGCACTCCCTCGTATATCTATTCATAGTGATTGTATTATCGCCCAACATTATTGCCTCGATTTCAGAAAGACGCCGCTGTCGCCGCCATGAACGGGGATGGGCGTGTGTGTGTGTGTGTGTGTCGGCCATTTTAAAAGCCTTTGTTGGATGAAACAGAGTGTATCGTATAATTCGCTGAACACGGTAGGACTGGAAGATCACTACCATATTGATTGGGACCGCATTCCCGTAACCATAAGGTTAGCTCGAAAACACGTATGACGCAGAACACTGCGTTTCTGGAAACTAGCCAGTGTTTTCCTAAACACTTCTTAGCTGCTATTGTTTTCTTGTTTAACTGTCGTTAGCCTCCTGGATTTTTAAAAACGACGAAGGCCATTTTCATCACGACCAGTAAGTAACTTATCCAATCTAAACATTTCGTCTCTATTATATATATATATATTTTTTTTTCATATTAAAGTTATATTTCAAACACCCTCCTTCTTTTCGGTCATACAGAGAAAACTTTATTTTACTCTGCTGCTTCCAAAAGATCCTGCGATATATATTCGCGGAATAATCTGAAAATATTTAACAAAAATGTTTGTACATTGTCTCATTAAATATATTTACGATTATTTGTCACACGTGTAAAAATTCTTGGCGTTGTTAGATGTTTTGCGTGGCTGTGCGTGAACAAGTTTATATTACTTTTTATCGAAACTGATTAGAATTTGTGTTTCCACTGATTACGGTATATTTAGCCATATTATCATTTACACTATTGTTTACTTTTTTATTTTGAGGAAGCAACATTTTGTAAATTTCATTTAAGTTGTCTTTTGCTATGCAACGTCACGTCACAGGTGGTGAATCCGAGATACGTGGTTATTGACCAATCATTCGTTCGCATTAAACATCTACGCCCTATAGACTTCCGGTAAAAAGTTGCAACTTGTATTTTGGGAGATATATATATATATAGAGAGAGAGAGAGAGAGGGGGGGGCTCTACTCACGTATTGAACTAAATACTGAAAACAGATGCATAAAATTTTAGGTAAATACATGATATATATGTGTAATGTTGTTTAAAATAATAATAATAATAATAAACTGCTCTGAAAAACTATTCAAGACTTGTGATTTATGAAAACGACATTTCTACTTATACATTATTTTTTTCAATTCGTATCGTTTTATCTTCATTTTTTTTCTTTTCTTTTCTTGTTATTGAAGTAAAATTTAGGTAAATTCTCCTTTCTTTCCATCTTTTAAAATGACGACTTTTATAGGGTTCGAATATGCTGAAAACGAATATCACATTTAAATTTTGCGTAAACAAGTAGTTTTCCAGATATTAAGACCTTTATTATGCAATGTAATCTCTTACGTTTTTACTGTAGGGTTCGCATATAAACGAAACCGCGAGAAACAAATCAAATGACATAGTAATTAATTTTTCCAACTGAACAAGTTTCGCAATTCTTTTGGAGAGTTCCGTCCGTGCAAGAGAAGGTTTTAGATATGGGAGGGATTCAAATTTCCCTCTTTTGGCTGCGGCTACCATTACCTCTCCACCTCGTGCCCCGCCTCCGCTCTTCCCTGTTGTTTAAAGTTAGCAGAAGGAAAGGAGAAAAAGGAAGGGGAAAACAGATCAAATTAACAAAGATCTTACCGCGTGTGTGTCGGGCGAGGTTGGGCGAAAGAAAGAGAGAAATCAAGATGCCACCCCATAGTTTTAAAAAGTGTGATCTGGTGGAAGTCATGCGAAATCACGCGAAAGACATGTATAAAAGGAGTTGACAGGTTAGGTCAGGGAGAGGCAGACAGACGAAGGTTTGGTTTCAGTGGTGATCTCAAACCCGGCGGTTGTTGGCTTGCAAAGACAAATTCTTTTTTTTTTTCTTTTTTTTTTAATTTAATTTTGGTGTCCTAAACCAGGAACACTTCAAGCTATTTCGGCGATGGCTTCCGGCCTGAACAACATGATAAAGCCGTTCAGTGGCGAAGGCGATGTGGTGGCTTTGTTAAAGAAAGTGGACCTAGTGGCAAAGCTCCAAAAGATGGGCGACGTTGCCACAGTGATGCTGTCGTTCCTGGAGGGTGATGCACTAGCCCTATATTTGGAGCTGAGCTCCCGTGAACGGGACGCTGAGACGATTATAGCCAGATTAATCGAGGCATTTGCGGAAGGACTGTTTGAGGCGTACAACAAATTAAAAGAGAAGAGGTGGACAGGGGACACCATCGATGTGTATGCAAACAAAGTCCAAAGATTGGTGGAACTGACAGGAATTCGGAGACAGGTAGCGAATCATGTAGCAAAGATGGCATTTGTTACCGGGTTCCCGGAGGAGATTTCCAAGAGGCTGCAGCAGGTTCCAGGTATCGAAACTTTGGAGGTGAGTGATTTGCTTCTAACTGCAAGAATATTAGTGAGCACTCAACCCTCTGGGAGCACGATAGGATGAGAGCAAAAACCGCCCGACACTGCAAGGCGCATGTTTTGAATGTGGGGGCCGCACCTGCGGAGAGACTGCAAGAAGTTCTTGGAAAGGATTGTGTGCTACAGGTGTAATCAGGTCACATGGCAGTTAACTGCAAGAGTCCGGGAAACTGTCAAGGGGGAGCCAAAGCACCAGCGGCTGCCCCAACTTGGGAATAATGGCACGCTTGCAGCAGATGCCCAAGCATGTAATCGTGGTGGAAGGACAAGAAGCTGTGGCCCTGATCAAAACTGGCCGTACCACTACCATGGTGAAACTAGCCTTGTCAGAGGATGGAAAGGGAAGGGCGAAGTATGGGTGAAGCCCCCAGGAGCGCGATGTAGCACACAGAGGACACATAACCGGGAATAATACTAGCAACAACATCGCGGTAGATGGAGTACCGAGACATTTTCTTGATATG
This sequence comes from Euprymna scolopes, assembly GCF_053919585.1. NCBI lineage: Eukaryota > Metazoa > Mollusca > Cephalopoda > Sepiida > Sepiolidae > Euprymna > Euprymna scolopes. The sequence goes on along the minus strand of NC_136506.1, from coordinate 56,329,714 downwards.
GAAAATGAAACGGTGGAAAGCGATGTGCAGCGGGAGGATGGCGAGACACTTCAGAGATCAAGTAGGGAAAGACGACCACCACAGTTGAAGGATTATGAAATGTGATCCAGAGATCAGGGAGGCCTGTTGTTTAAAGTTAACAGAAGGAAAGGAGAAAAAGAAAGGGAAAAACAGATCAAACGAACAGAAGTCTTACCGCGTGTGTGTTCGGCAAGGTTGACCGAAAGAGAGAAAGAAATCAAGATGGCGCCCATAGTTTTAAAAGGTGTGTTCTGGTGGAAGTCAGGCAAAATCACGCATAAAAGGAGTTGTTAGGTTGGTGAGAGGCAGACAGACGAAGGTTAGTGTCAGTGGTGATCTCAAACCCGGCGGTTGTTGGCTTGCAAAGACGAATTCTTTTTTTTTTTTTTTTTTTTTTTTTCTTTAATTTTGTTGTCCTAAACCAGGAAAACTTCATCTCTCAAAAAATTGAATTATAAATAGGAGTATAAGAAAGTGGGAGATTTGAACCCCCATCTAAAAAAAAAAAGAAAAAAAACTTTCCTTGTGCGGACGAGACTCTCCAATGGCAAATTTCCTCTCCCCCTTCTCCTACCACAAAAATGTGAATTGCTCATGCACTTAAGTTATTGTGTTTAATTTTTTCATATTTTTCAAATTCAAGTTTTACAATACCTTTTTATCATTAAATTGGTAGGTGAAAGTACAGAATAATTAACTCCTTTAGCCATGTTAAGAATGGCTTTCTAAATAATAACGTTATTGCAGCATGGTAACATAAGTATAACATAAGTACCAAATGTGACACTCATTCCGTTGAAAAAATTGGTTGCTCTACTGTTCGATTTGTTTCTTGCAGTTCCGTTTACACTCACACGCATGGATGTCAAAAATGTATGCGCGTGCAAACATTTGCTGCAGTAAAAAGAAAGTGATTACATTGCATAATAAAGGTTTTAATATCCAGAAAACTACTTTTTGCGCAAAAATTAAAATGTGATATTTGTTTTCAGCATACTTGAAACCTATAAAAGTCGTCATTTGAAAGGTGTTAAAGTGGAAAACAAGTAAAAAATAAAACTTAGATTTATTTTGATATCTTTTTCCTCTTAATAATATATACCCAGCAGTACTCATTAAAATATTATCTTATAATGTCAGCTTTGTTAGTAAAATCACATTCTTTCTTGCGCATTATTTTTCAATGGAAGAATTTTTGACACGAGAAAATACTTTAAAAAAATTCATGTAAATGAAAGTATGAATGAAAACTTCGAACAAGTCGTTTTCTTCATCGTTGTATGCAATCAAAATAGCCGCAAAATGTTTCCCTTTCCCGGATCATGTTTTGTATTAAGCATAAGAATCGGTTTTTGTTTTTAATTTACTGTCGGTAAACTCTTGACCACTAAGCATGCATGAAATACGATTTGTTTTAGTGGAATGATTTTTTTTTTATTGCATTTTCACCCCAAACAAGACACAGTGCCACTTTGATGTAGAGATCTGCTATCTGGGACATATATTGCTGGGATACTATGTAGGGAGTTGACCATTTACACTTGAACTTCTGAACGGCAGTACAGTCGGGGAAGCTGGAACCCGGAAGAGAATTCCAAAGTCTAGCAGTTCTGGGGAAGAAACTATTAGAGTAGAATGCTTTCTAGTATCTGGGGATCTCTACTGTGTCGGGGTAGAATTTTGCTGTTTATCAGGAGTATTTACATCAAGGAGGCACAAGGGCTTGTAGTTCGTCGGAGCATCTACCATTAAAATACTTATAAAATAGGTGGAGGGATGCAACATTTCGTCGATGGGACAGAGGTTGAAGTTTAGCTGACAGTTCGAACCTATTAGGTTAGCGACACTCTTTTTTTAACTGTATTTTGCATATTTTTATTTTTAACTCCTTTTCTCAAACTTAGCATGTTAAAGAGTCGAGCGCCATTTAAAATTTTCCAGTACATCGGTAAACATTGTATGTTTTTCGAGCTGAATAAACATGTTACATTGAATAAAAACACTAAAAACATATCCAGTTAGGTAGAAAAGTAACTTATCTTGCCTTTAATAACATTTATTTGTTATATATTTGTTTTTTGACAACTTTTTCGAATCTATGTGTACAGTAATACAAACCCGACTATATTTATTTTGTATTTATTGGCTCACATGTCTTTTTATGATGCACTGGTTCATGCTGAACTATAAGTGTTCAGTTTAGAAGTCATTGTGATTTGAGCTCACTTTTATAGTTTCAAATTTTTGTTTTACTTAAAATTATCTGAAACATTCAACCAGCGTCCAGTTCTTATAAATTTGTGGTTTTTAAGAAAAACTTTGTCATGTAAAGAAAATTCTGGCTAGCGAATATGTTTGTGTTGTTACAGATTTGCCAAGCTAGCTTCAGCCTCTCTACAGATATTAGTTATAAAACCACTTCACTCTCAATCCAGGCTTTGCGGCAATAGATTTGTTAGTCACAATCTTAACCTTCAACCATATCCACCAAACCTTCAAATCTGAAGTTGCTGAACTATTTCTTGCGGACCGGAATAAAACTGAGTCGAAGTATGTGAAAATCATAAGAACTCTGAAATGTAGATGAATCAGTGTTATATGTAACATGCATGTTTGAAGGTTCTATATAAATATGTTATATGTAACATGTAGGTTTGCAAGGTTGTATATAAATTTTGACAACGCAAGAATGACAGATTTCTTCCAGAGAAAATGTGTGAGCTCAAGATTATTTAGTGAGCTGTGGATGAAGAATGGTATTAAAGCTGGAAACTATGAATGAAATAAATCTATTATTGGAAGCATGTTCAAAGGATCATTATTAATGCTAGCATCACGGCTTAACTCAAGTCACTTGTATTTTAGGTCATGAGTTTTAAAATCGTAATTCAAATATGGTTATAAAATTGCAACGTTTGTTAATTAGTGTGCAGGGGTCTGAATTCTGTAAAGTATCATTGAATTTTACAGAATGTTAAGAAGACTTTGTTCTGGTATTATTCTCATTATGGTTTAGACATTTTATGTCGGTATAACTGTTTCTCGCCATCTTTATAAGCTCTGAGATTCAATTTTTGTATTCCTGCAAAAGCATTTTCATAACACTCACCTAATGTTATTTATAACGTTGATTTCAATGTTATATTTGCCTATTGCCTATTCTGTTAATGATGAAGTTTTCAAATTCCTAGAATGAAAAGGGTGATAGGACCAAACTGTTTCCCTAAGCCCTTTAATCTTAAACAAAGCAATATGCATTGTAATATTTAAATTCATGTTTAAGATGATAATGCTTTAAATTCACGTTTAAGATGATAATGCTTAAAATATTTTGTACTTTAGCAAAAATATTATTTCAAATAGATAAAAATAT
>NC_136506.1:56311320-56313820 GCF_053919585.1 Euprymna scolopes | reverse complement strand
TTCGAAGAAATTTAGCAAGAATACCTGTAAACCAGGAAATCGGTAAAATGTCATCATGGATGAATACTTGTCTATTATAATTTCTACCCTTGACAAAAACTTAGCCATAACAAAAGAGATTTATTGTTCAGATTGTTTTTGAGATTGATTTCTAAAAAGATATTTTATAAATAAAATCGACTTTAAAATTAAAGACTTAAATTACAATAATTGAATTTAAACATTCTTATTTCAATATTTGGCACATAACACCTGCAAAAATGATCACAATGTCAGGATTTCATTTTATTTCAGAATCGATGGCAAATACTAATATTTAACATTAGTTTATCATTTAAGCTGATAAAAAGCCCTTTTTTTTCCGAGTCATAAAAGGATTTGGAGTTTCCTAATCAACCTTTCGGGTGCAGTTGCACGCTCTCAAAATAACTAAAGTGTTGGCTTTAAAAAAATTGGTTCATTAAAACTAAACAGGTTTAGTTTTAATAAAAAAAAAAAATTTAAAAAAAATCGCTATATGTCTATATATATATCTATATCTATATGTCTATATGTCGTATGGTTATCCCTAATCGCTGAATAAAACCGCTAACGAGTTGAATGATTACGACATAAAATTAAACTCGGGTTCCTGAAACGGAAACTTCGTTTGTTTTTGTTTTTTTCTTATCAATATATTTACATTGTTATTTTGTTTTCATTTTCAATCATTCGAACAGTTTTCTTTTTCAAGTAATCCAAGTTACAAAATTCCCACTGTTTACTATGCTAAAATCACAATGACTAATGTATACCTATTAACCCTTATCCTTGAGTGGCCTCTGGGCCTTGATAAGTGGTGACACCCATGTAAAAAAAAAAAAAAAAAAATCACTCGAACAGTTTTCTTTTTATAATGTACAGTTTTAAAAGTTTAAAAACTATATAGTTTTTACTTCAGGAAAATTAATGGGTCAGTTTTTACGATGTGCCCTGTTAAAATACTGTTAAAAACTCGCTCAATATATGTTACCGTGACATAGGTTGACATATATTCGGCGGGTTTTTAATAGTATTTTGTATAGTTTTTTATTTATAACACCTTTTCCCAAACTTACGGTGTTAAAGAGGGTGTGAGACGCCATCTTGAATTTTCCAACACATCGGTAAACACTGTATGTTTTTCGAGCTGAATAAATATATTACATTGAATAAAAACACAAAAAAGATATCCAGTTAGGTAGAAAAGTAACTTATCTTGCCTTTGATAACATTTATTTATATATTTGTTTTTGACTATTTTTTTCGAATCTATGTGTACACTGTACAGTAATCTTGCCAGGATGCGGAGGAAAATGAATGAAGGGGGAGGGGAATAAAATAAAAACATTTTGGAAACAGAGTAAGTTTGAAAGAATTGCTTTGCACAGAAAGAAATTAATGAAAAAATAAAATTAAATTTCTTTTCTTTCTTGATTTTTTTTTTAGTTTTTTATGAAAAAGGAAGTCAAAATTAAGACTATAAAAAACAATTTTTATTAAGAGCGAACCTCAGTCGTCAGGTCTGTAAAAAAAAGACGTGGAATAATAAATGTTTTCTAATACAAATTGTTTTTACTTATGTGTTCATTTGTCTCTTTGAAGTTCGTTTGTTTAATATATCGGTTTGCAATATAATTTTGTCATTCTGTCAGACTCAAATTTTAAATCTATATATCTATAAAAGTTAAAGTGTGTGTGTGTGTGTGTGTGTGTGTGTGTGTGTGTGTGTGTGTGTGTGTGTGTGTGTACATTTCCCTACGAAATAACTCTGTCAATTTTTAGTCTACAGACTCGAAATTTGATATACAGGGTACTGAGATTTGGAAAAATCTATGTGATCGGTTTTTAGCCAGAAATTTGGCGATTAAGGGGTCAAAGTTCAACGATTTGAGCTTTGAGAACTCTACCAAACTTCTCCGACAATTTTGGGTCTACACACTTTAAATTTTAGATATAGCTTCCGTGGACATGAATCTAACTTAATAACTTGATTTGAGCCCAAAACAATAAATTTTCAGGGGTCATAATAGGGGTCAAAGTTTAAAAAATTACCCCCTTTGTTTTGCTCAGCATACACCTCCAAACACCCGGGCAACGCCGGGCACCCATGCTAGTATATTATATATATATATCTATATATATATATATATATATATATATATATATTATATATATCTATATATATATATTATATATATCTATATATATATATATATATCTATATGTCTATATATATATCTATATATATATATATTATATATATATATCTATATATATATCTATATATATATTGTATATATATCTATATGTCTATATATATATTTATATCTATATATCTATATATATATTGTATATATATCTATATGTCTATATATATATCTATATCTATATGTCTATATATATATATCTCTCTCTCTCTCTCTCTCTCTCTATATATATATATACTATATATATATATATATATATATATATATATATA
>NC_136506.1:56270885-56288385 GCF_053919585.1 Euprymna scolopes | reverse complement strand
GGTCACTGCTTCCCCAACTGTACTGACATGCATAAGTTCAAGTGCAACGTGAACCAACATCTCGCTGCCCTAATCCCTACATAGTGCCCCAGTAGATGTTTCCCCTGATAGTAGCCCCCTACACCAAAGTGGCAATGAGCCTTGTTTGGGGTGAAAATGTAATAAAAAAAAAATATATATATATATATTTATATATATATTTATATATATATTTATATATATATATATATATATATATATATATATATATATATATATATATTTATATATATATTTATATATATAAATATTTATATATATATTTATATATTTATATATATATATATTTATATATATTTATATATATATATATTTATATATATATATATATATTTATATATATTTATATATATATATCTATATATATATATTTATATATATATATATTTATATATATTTATATATATATATTTATATATATATATTTATATATATATTTATATATATATTTATATATATATATTTATATATATTTATATATATATATTTATATATATATATTTATATATATATATTTATATATATATTTATATATATATTTATATATATATTTATATATATATGTATATATTTATATATATATTTATATATATATTTATATATATATTTATATATATATATTTATATATATATTTATATATTTATTTATATATGTATGTATTGATGTATATATATATGCATATATATATTTATATACATATGCTTATAGATATATATTTTAACATATATATTTATATATATATATATTTACATATATATATTTATATTTATATATATATATTTATATATATTTTTATATTCATATATATATATTTGTATAAATATATATATTTACATATGTATTTATATATACATATATATTTATATATATATATATTTATATATATACATATTTATATATATATATGTTATATATATTATTTACATTTGTATATATATATGTGTATATATATTTATGTATATATATATGTATTTATATCGTCATTTATATATATATATTTACTTATATATATTTATATATATATTTATATGTATATATATATATATATTTATATATATATTTATATGTATATATATATATATATTTATATATATATTTATATGTATATATATATATATATTTATATATATATTTATATGTATATATATATTTTTATGTATATATTTATATATATATATATAGGTATTTATATATATATTGGTTTTTGTTTATATATATTGATATTTATATATATATATATATATTTATATATATATATATATATATTTATGTATATACATTTATATTTATATGTATACATATATTTATATATATAAATTTATATTTGTATATTTAGATGTATATTTATATATATATATATTTGTATTTATATATAAATGTACATATATATATTTGTATTTACATATATATGTACATATATATATTTGTATTTATATACATATGTACATATATATATTTATATATATACATATATATATAGATTTAAATATATTTATATATATACATATATATATATATATATATATTTATAAATAGTTGCATATATACATATATTTGATTATATACATATATATATATATAGTTACATATATATATTTATATATATATATATATTTTTATAAATATTTTTATGTATGTATATATTTATGTATATATATATTTTTATGTATATGTATATATGTATGTATATATATATTTTTATGTATATATATATATTTATCTATAGATATATATATTTATTTATATATATATTTATAAATATAGATATTTTTACTAGTGGTGGGACGATTAATCGGAATCGTTAATCGTAAGAATCGTGTATTTTGGGAGGTATCGGAATCGCATCGTCAAAAAATACCTTAATTTTCCGATTCCTTCATTACGATTCTGTTAGTCGGATGTTGAAAAAAAGAAAAAAAATTCCTGATATTTCTAACCGCAAGAGAGAAATAAAAAGAAACCAAAGAAATTCATTATTAACAGGGCAATGCTTAATGCCCCTCCCTTACAAGGTACATTCATTCTGATCTATTGTAATCAAAACTACAAAAGAATTAACTTGAAAAGAAGTGTGCAGGGCTCTACATTGCGAGTAAAAATTTAAAAAAAAAACGCTTATCTTTTTGGCGATTTTTTTTTTTACTGACAAATCTTCTAATAGTGAATGAAAATGCTTTTTCAACTCATATTTTCTTAAAATAAAACGAGCAAAGTCAAATTATTTAAACAGTAAAGGTTTAATAGAACAATATACTTTTTTTTTCTTTTTTTAAAAAGAAGGCTTTTGAAAGAAATATCTCTAAAATGAAATTGATCACGTGTATTATTTCGCAAAGTTTTGACAGTAGTCGGTTTCTTTTGAAGTTTCAAAAAAATCGACCCCATACCTATCTCTTCCAAACCTAAAGTTATTAAATAACCCCTTCGTTAATTTAAGGGTAATTAATTCAATTCAGTCAAGTTTTTTTTTTTTTTTAATTTCATTGAAATAAAATCCATTATTTTTTTTTCTCCAGAAAGATAAAACCCTGAATTTGATTATATTAAAAGCAGAATAATAATCTTTTTTCTAGAATTTTAGATTGAAAATTAAAGATGTTTTGCGCAGTTTTTTGCCGAACGAAAAATAAATTAATATATGTATTTTTAAAAGGTTTTGTAATCAATTAATTTTTATGTCTAAATAATATTTACGATTAATTAAATAATTTCATTTAAAAAAGTATTTATAAATAGAATTTTACTAAGGACTTATATTTTAGCAATATTGAACCGCATCAACCATGTGTGAATTGAACACAGTCAACCAAAAAAAAAAAATTCAAAAGAAAATGCGGGTTTGTATTACTGTACACATAGATTCGAAAAAGTTGTCAAAAAACAAATATATAACAAATAAATGTTATCAAAGGCAAGATAAGTTATTTTTCTACCTAACTGGATATATTTTTCGGGTTTTTATTCAATGTAACATTTTTATTCAGCTTGAAAAGCATACAGTGTTTACCGATGTATTGGAAAATTCAAAATGGCGCCCGACACTCTCTTTAACACGGTAAGTTCAGGGAAAGATGTTATAAATAATAAACTATACAAAATACTGCCAGAAACTCGCTCAATATATGTTACTGTGACATATTTTGACATATATTCGGTGTTTTTTTAATAGTATTTTGTCTAGTTTATTATTTATAACACCTTTTCCCGAACTTACCATGTTAAAGAGTGTCGGGCGCCATTTTGAATTTTCCAATACATCGGTAAACACTGCATGTTTTTCGAGCTGAATAAACATGTTACATTGAATAAAAACAAAATAAATTACCCAGTTTGGTAGAAAAGTAAATTATCTTGCCCTTGATAATATTTGTTTGTTATATATTTGTTTGTGGTTAAATACAATGACCCCACAACTCAATCTTCAATCCTGCAGTCCAATGCACTTCTGACAGCAATTGCTTCTGCCAAACAAAAAAGACACCCTCTCTCCCAAATACAGGCTTTTTATAGGACAAAACCGTCCAAAGTTATTTGCATACTCTTCCCATGATCTCTAGTCTATAAATAGACGCAGTGGCCATTCTCTTCTTCTTCTTTCTTCTTTCACTCTCTGAAGCGGGCGTTGCCAGTGGTAAAAGGTTTGCACGATTTTTTTTTTTTTTTTTTTTTTTTTATTACTACACGCCCCCATGATCATTAAAGATCATTCACATCTCATAATCCCGTGTCCAGATCGGTGCATTGCGTTCTCTTTGCGGTCTCTGCATCTGCACCGGTTCATCTTCATCACTCCCTGGCTCAGTACCACCATCCTCATCACCTAAATGGACCACACGCCTTAAATCTAAAACATGTCGTGGCATTCCATTGACACTTAAGTTGTTTAGGGATTGCACTCCTGTTATCACTCCTCTTCCCCACTGCGTTGTGCATCGGGCATTAGGCGGTTTCACCCAAACTTCTTCTCCTATTTGGATTCTGGCTGGTCCTTGATCATTAATTTCCCCAGGATTATGTATATTTGGGGCAGGATCGATCGATTGACACCGAACACAGTTCTTTACTATCATCTGAATTTCTTCCCGTTTTACATTCGGATCCACTTGCCTCACCAAATATAATGTTCTCTCCACTCCCATGTGATGCATGTCATGCAACTCTTTAATTTCTCCAATTCCAAGACAGCATATCGGCGCCTCCTCTTTCTCAATTAACCTCTGTTTTTTTATCCGTGTTAGCGCATCTGCCTTGTTTCTTTCAGAAGGCACAAACACTGCTTTTATTTGCAGTTTCAATTCAGATATCAACTCTCTAAGCATCCCTAATCTCCGCTTTATTATCACTTCTCCGGCACCCTTTGTTCGTATTCTGCCACTCTCCTCCACAGTAGAGTTCACCCAACTGAGTACAGTGGCTGAATCAGTTCTTATTTCAATATTTGTCAGTCTCCATTTGATAGCTAAATTGACACCCTTTAGAACAGCATCTAATTCAGCTATGTTAATGTGATTAAAGTCATCACTTTTCCTCAGCCAAGTTGCATCTTCCGCCACCACACCGCCAATCTCGACAACCACGCCAGTTGCAATATTGCTTGCATCACACCACACGACTCCTGTGCTCACTTCAGGTATGTGCCAAGCGCCATTAACAGGGTCTTCTTTTTTCACCTCAGCTAGAACCTCCTGCATCACTTTCATGGTTCTGCAATCAACTTTTTCTTCCCAATCCATTCCATTTGCTCTTCTTTTCACATAACTGCATGCTAATCGCAGCCATCCAGCAATTGGATAGTGCCCCAATAATTTACCACAGATCGAAAATAGCTCCCGCCTACTAATTTCTCCTCCCATCTCTGGGATCTCGTTGCCTCTCCTGAACATTAGTGCACCCATCTTATTTTTCATAAGCTTAAGGCCCAGTGCCGCTCCTCCGTCCAGGGATTCCGGAGATTTTGCTGCTAACCCAAACCCCTTCAAATGTTCCACAACTTCCTGTGTCGATATTTTCGTTACGTCTACCATTATATCATCAATGTATGAATCAGTGGCCTCTTTCGTCCTACTTCCTTTCTTTAATACTGTTTTTAAAATGGCTGCCATAATCTTTGGTGCGACATTAAGTCCGAATCCTAATCGTGTTAGGCAATAGGTTTTTCCTTTATAACAGACCAGCTGGTACTGCCATAGTTCCTTTGCCACATGTAGTTGCAGGTAGGCAGACTTAAGGTCCACTATTGCGGTCCCTCCTACCAACTGTCTCCACTTTCTTATCTTTTCATCACATACATCTATTACGTCACTCCCTGTATGACACGCCACAAAACGGTTCAACTCACGAAAGTCGAACACTGGCCTAACTTTCCCTTTTGTGGCCTGAAATACTGCCATCAATGGCAACACGCCTTTTCTTTCTCCTTTCCATGGTAACAGAATACCATCCGATATCCATCTTTCCACCTCTTTCTCGAATTCTAATTTCTTATCGCCTTCCAGAGAGTTTTTATAATATTGAACTTTGTTCTGCAATACTGGAGGCTCTCCCTTCCATGTCCATCTTACTGTCCATTTATCTCCATCGAAGTTTGCTTCAAAGTCTTTATCCTCGATTTTGCAAACATTCAGCTGATGGGCAGCCACGGCACATTGTATATCTCCAAACTTCACTTTGGCTTTCTTTATAGTTACACCTCCCAGCTCATTAATCACGTCCATTCCAATTATGACGTCGATCCCATCAACGATGTGATTCATCAAGATTGTCCTCACCTTTACGTGCATCCACAGACTTTTATCTCCACTTGTCTGGCTCCTTTACATTCTATATTCCTCCCATCAACTGCTTTCACTGTACCGCTCCTTCCATATCCCTTCAAAAGTTTGGAATTGATTAAAGTAGTGGTGCACCCAGTATCGACAAGTGCAGTCATTACAGAATCATTCACCTCTACTTCTATTATAGGAAGAGGCCAGTATCGCGCCTTCATTTCATTGCTAGGGTAGCTTGCGGCACAGAAGCTCCCCCTTGCCTGTTTCCCTGAATCTGAGGACAATATCTCGCAATGTGGCCAAATTTTCCACAATTGTAGCATGTTGCCCTGGCCCTAGGGATCTCTGTGCAATCTTTTTTTAGGTGCGGTCCTTGACATCTAAAGCACTGAAGGCTTGATTCTTTCTTTCCCTTATTAGTCTCATTAGTTTGCGCACTTGCGGCCAATGTCCGAGTTTCTACGACCCTTTTGCTGACTAAAAGCCGTGCAGTCGGTATCAGTTTGCTGACATCCATTCTCTCTATGTTCGGTAGCTGCTGTAATGCCACAGATACATCGTCTGGGAATCCAGTTATGAATGCCAGTTTGGCTGTATGTTCCAGCCCTCTTCCCAGATATCCCGCCAGTCCAGCCAATCTTTTGATTTTATTAGCATAAACATCCACCGATTCTCCTGTCCACTTGAATCGTTGCAGTTTTTCGTATGCCTCAAAAGGCCCCTCAGTGAAGGCAGTCACGAGTCTCATCTCTATCAGTTCTGCATCTTCTTGTTCTGCATTATTCATCTCAAGATAGAGAACGAGTGCATCTCCCTGCAAAAAAAGTGGAATAAAACTGGCAAGGTCTGGCACATGTTGAAGCTTAGCCACCAGTTTTACTTTCTTTATCCATCCGACTACATCACCTTCTCCACTAAAAGGTGGTACTGTGTCATCTCTTTGTCCGACCTTAGGGGACATGTTGTACCAAAATGTGGCCGAAATAGCTTGTGGTTAAATACAATGACCCCCACAACTCAATCTTCACTCTTCAATCCACTTCTGACAGCAATTGCTTCTGCCAAACAAAAAAGACACCCTCTCTCCCAAATACAGGCTTTTTATAGGACAAAACCGTCCAAAGTTATTTGCATACTCTTCCCATGATCTCTAGTCTATAAATAGACGCAGTGGCCATTCTTTTCTTCTTCTTCTTTCACTCTCTGAAGCGGGCGTTGCCAGTGGTAAAAGGTTTACACGATTTTTTTTTTTTTTTTTTTTTTTACTACAGACAACTTTTTCGAATCTATGTGTACAGTAATACAAACCCTAAAATGCATATTTGCATTTCATTATATAAACTTTTATACATTGGTTTCAAAAATTAAATTCTATAAGTTTTTTTTTGTTAACTACCGGTTGGTACAATTTACCGCCCCATCCCTTTATATTTTTTTCTTTTTGTCTTTTTTAGCGGATTATTTTCAATTAATTATCCGAATAAGTGACTAGCTTTAAAACAAAATTTAATAGTAAATTATTTGTGTACAGATAAACTGAATTTTCTAATATGGCCCAAAGTCCGAAAAAAAGTCTTTTTGAAGATGATGAGTTGAAAGCCATTTGCAAAGTCTGTCAAATAAAAATATCGCGAGGAATAAAACCATCTACTATGACCACAACCAACATGTTAAAACATTTAACTATGAAGCATCCAAATAAATTGGAGGAGCAAAATAAAAAAGAAAAGGAACAAAAAATTAACAACTAGTCACTCAGAGCAGTTTTATTAGTGAGGGTCGAAATCGCAGTGTCTTTTTTTTTTTTTTGCCTACGTCACCATCTAGGTGTCACAATTTTTTTTAACCCTCCTTAACTTCAAAGAGTAAATACAATATATACAACTAAAAAAATAATTTTTAAAAATGCTGATTCCATTCATGAAAAATTCTTTTAACTAGAAATTAAAACTTAGGTAAAGATAGCTGATTGTCAGCAACAGGAGCACTGGTTAACTACTGAACCACGTGGAAAGGTGTGGGGGGGAGGAAAAAAAAAGGAAATTAAATGATGATAATAAATTATGATAACCGTCTTTGAAAGGCACTAAACTCCTAAAATTTACTTCTTTAAAATTTTAGGCGGCACTCCCCGGCGATTTTAAAGCACTCTCTCTCTCTCTCGAAAAAAAAAAAAAAAAAAAAAAAGATTTAATTTTTAAGTTTGGGAAAGATATATTTATTATAACCAAATTCCTGTATGAAGACTGGATCTACTTTATTGGATGTTAATTTGTGAGATAAGTAATTTTTCAATGTTTAATATGTTTTTAAAGTTTCAATTATCAATTAAATTTTTTTAATTGCATTTATTTTTCAATTTATTTAAAAAAAACAGGGTTTTAAATGTATTTTTCAAGGTAACAAGCTTCGAAAGAAGTCTAATAAAAAAAATCACTTAATTTTTAATTTCGACAACCCTGAGAATTTAATTATTAAAAAAATATTGAAATGTGACATTTTTTTATTTAACATTTCTATTAGTTCAATTAATTTTCTTTCAATAATTCATTTCACTCAACAAACTTCACCATTTTTGTTTGTTTTTTTTTATCTTTTTCTGTAATTTTGGTAATTATGTTTGCTCAATTTTATCTAGTATTTCATTTGTTTTTTATTGTGGTATCATTTTTATAAGTGTTCCTTTGATATACCCTATTTCAAAATTAGTTTGGCTAAACTTATTCTTCATGTTAGAAACAACGTGTAAAAGCAATGAAAAAGTAAGAAAAAATAATAGGTGTTAACTACTCCTTGTGAATTATGGAGGTCTGAAGAACTGCCGTCACAAATACAACTATCAATAGCTAAACAAAAAATCGTTTTTGAAATTCCTTTAATTGTAACTTTTCGCTATACCTACCTTTTGGTATAAAACACAAAAACTTTCGATTAATGGTATTTCTAATATATGGTCGTTAACTTTGGAAAGGTTATTTTGTATCTACAGCGCCATGTCACGTGGTATATTGTTTTTTTTCATTACGCACGTTCATTTATAAATTATTAAATCAAATATTTATCTTTTTTATATTTAATTAGTATATATTTTCTTTCTCTTCCGCTATATTTTTTTTATTTAATTCATTAAATCTGTTAATTATGAGGACCAAAATAATGAATCGTGTGTATTTATTCTCTAATTTTCTTGTTTTTGTTCTGTTGTATAAATTCTATTTTATTTGTTTTTTCTCTGAAGGATAAATTCTATTTTCTTTGAGTTTGTTTTTCTGTATTCCAATTAAGTAAAATAAATTTTCTCTAAAATAAATTTTGCTCATTTTTCCGTTTAGTTTACTATATAATAATTTTATTTAAACCAAAACACGACGGTGTAGACATAAAATATCTCTTCCAAAGTTAGGGAACATATTTGGGAACTACCGACCATAAGTATAAAACTACCTGGTATATTTCAAAACAATAAATTCCCTAGGAATCGGAATCGGAATCGTACTTGGTATCGGAATCGTTAATCAATATTTTCCTGGAATCGGAATCGGAATCGTATAAAAATTAGGAATCGTCCCAACACTAATTTTTACATATATATTGATATTCATATATATAGATATTTATATATATATATATGTATATATATATATATTTATTTATATATATATTTATAAATATAGATATTTTTACATATATATTGATATTCATATATATATAGATATTTGTATATATATATATATATATATATGTATATATATATTAATGTATATATATATATGTATATATATATATATTAATATATATATATAAATGTATATATATACATATTTATATATAAATTTGTACATGTACATATTTATATATATATATATATATATATATATATATATATATATATATATATATATAAATGTAAATGTTGGTTCGTTCGGAGTTAATTGTCTAAAAAACCACTGGACGGATGGCTTCCACGTTTTGGTATAATATGTTTACTATATCCATGTGTGTTTTTATATATTCCTTTTTAATTATAACATTATATTTAATTTTTCTATGATAAATAGGTGGATTTCTTTTTACCGAGAGGCGATTTTTTTTATTTAGGGACAATTATTTATTACCGCTTCCTGTCACGTGACCAGTGTTACAATTTAGCGGTTTTCCTGCTAGATCTGGAGATTTCGTTTACAATCTAGCGGGAAATTCTAGAAAATCTGGAGGTATTTGGCACCCAGAGACACCCGCATTAGATTGCTTGAAAATACTTTAAAACATAAAATAAACTCATTCAGGTAAGTAAAAAAAAGTAGCATTTATAGCCTTTGGTAACAATTATTGGTACTTATACAGTTTAGTGACGACATTAAAAAATGGGAATATTGAAAAAAAAAAAAAAAAAAAAAAAAACTTATTGTACGTAACTGTTATAGACTGAAGTTCTCCGGAAAAAAATTTCACTTCATTTGATCAAGTAGTTTTTTTTTTTTTTTTTACAGCGAAAAACAATTATTTATCACGACGACGTCATTTTGGAAATGTACCTAGCAGAATACCTCCATTTTAGGCCAAATTTCGCAATCTAGTCTTTTTTTTCTCTCGCCATATTGAGATGCGCACAACACATCTGCAATTTTTTACGTTTTTTTAAATCTGCAATTTTTTTGCGTTTTTTTTTTTTTTAAATAAGAATACTTTTGAATATGCAAAGAAATTGAAGAATGCAAAGAATTGAAGAATTTTTATACGAGATTATTTTCGAAACATGCGCAGTTGGACACGCATGGATAACTTCGAAACTTCGTTTATTTACTTCTGTTACAAATTAAAAAAAAAAAAAAAACACCCCAAAAATGGCATCTGTCTTCGCAAAAAAAAAAAAAAAATCTCATTCTGGTGGGGAAAAAAAGGGCTAGATTGGCCTAAAATGGAGGTATTCTGCTATGTACCTGCCCTTGGGGAATTCCTGGGCCTGCAATAACATTTACAAAATGGCTACGTTGACGTAGCCGTGATAAATCATTGTTTTTCGCTGTAAAAAAAACTACTTGATCAAATGAAGTGAAATTTTTATTCGGAGAACTTCAGTATATAACAGTTACGTACAATGAAATATTTTTTCATTATTTCCTTTTTTTAATGTCGTCACTAAACTGTATAAGTACCCAATTATTTATTGATTATTTGTTTTGTTTTTCACCTTTTTTTTCGACTAACCATTCTTAAATCTCACTATAAAATCGATTTTTCCAAGTACATTTTTTTAGGGGGGGGGGGCATTCCAATCTCCCCGAAGGGGTTTGTATTACTGTACACGGGTTTGTATTACTGTACACATAGATTCGAAAAAGTTGTCAAAAAACAAATATATAACAAATAAATGTTATCAAAGGCAAGATAAGTTACTTTTCTGCCAAACTGGCTAGCGATTTTCTGGACATTTCTTTCTCCTGATGTCGCGGGTTTTTTTTTTAAATCTCAGTTGACAACATTGCATCACTAAAAAAACACCACAGGCTTAATGTAAACAGAATGTGTTTACAATATCGGTAAATTTTCAATGGGTTTATTTATAATGTAACCATGTGATGTAACTTTAATTTAAATTAACCACATGTGGTCGAAAAATGAATGCCGACGCTCAAAATGTATACACATTTTGATTCCTCCCTTTACTTAAAAATTCACCAAAAATCAGGAAATTAACGAATTTTAATGAAAATTGCAGTATTTTTCAAATAATGATCGCAGAATATAATGAACTAATTATTTTTACTTAACTCTTGGTGAAAATGTTTTATTTTGTTTAAACAAAAAATACCTTTACTAAAGTTATGGTTTTCAGTAGTAAATAAAAAACGCAAGAATTTATTTTTGCTTTTTTTAAAGCATCGTAATTTGTAACAATAAAAAATAATTTTTACAGTAACATTACGAAAAAAGCCCCTAAAGTCCGTATTAATGTATTCGATATAACTCGAAGAAAAATGAATTATCGGATACTATTCAGGAAATTAAAGATTCAATTAGATTCCTATTTCAGTCACCTAAATTATTTAAGGTGAAATGAGTTTAGGAATTTATAGCCAAACCTAAATATTTTTTTTTTTTTTTTTTTTTGGTAAATATCCAGATACGCTACTACAGAACACCGACCACTCTAATTTGTTTGGGGGGGGGGTGATGTTGGGGCGCGCGCGCGCCAACATCACATCCGCTCCCCCCCCCCTGCTCGCGCCCCCAATGTACAAAGTAAAATCTTCGGAAAATGTTAAATGGTGTTCTAATTGGTAAATGTCGGTGCGTTACTTACGGAAAATTTGAAAATTCGATGTTCCAGGTAAAAAAAAAAAAAAACAGATAAATTACCCCCCCCCACTCCAACTTGGTGTGCTTTCCTTTTCTTATTTTATTTCTTTTTCAGCTAATTTTAAATTTTCCACCCAAAAAGCGCTATAATGTATTTTTGAAAATTAGAAAATTCTATGTCCTGGAAAAAAAAAATCCCCTCCCCCCAATATAGTTTGCTTGGTGAAGCCGTCGTTTATGCTACAGCGTGCATGCGCGTAGCATAAACGGATGCTACAAAATGGTGGAAAGAAATTCGTGGGTTCAGGGGTAAATACCATGCAAACGGTAAATTTGTCCCAAGTTTGACTATCAGATTCGTTGTCAGCGACCTCAATTACCTATAAAAAAATAAATTAGAGTGGTCGGTGTTCTGTAGTAGCGTATCTGGATATTTACCTTTTTTTTTCTTGCTTAAAAAATAGCATTAATACAGTAAGTTAGGTAAACTGACTTTTTCGTTTAAAAATGGAATTATTTCCCTTTCGCTATTAACTTTTTTTTTTTAATTTTTTTTTTAATAAATATTTTGTGGGGTTTGTATTACTGTACACATAGATTCGAAAAAGTTGTCCAAAAAGAAATATATAACAAATAAATGTTATCAAAGGCAAGATAAGTTACTTTTCTACCAAACTGGATATATTTTTTGTGTTTTTATTCAATGTAACATGTTTATTCAGCTCGAAAACCATACAGTGTTTACCGATGTATTGGAACATTCAAGATGGCGTCTGATTCTCTCTTTAACACGGTAAGTGTGGGAAAAGATGTTATAAATAAAAAAAACGGATAAAATACTGTTAAAAACTCGCTCAATATATGTTACCGTGACATAGGTTGACATATATTCGGCGGGTTTTTAATAGTATTTTGTATAGTTTTTTATTTATAACACCTTTTTCTATACTTACGGTGTTAAAGACGGTGTGAGACGTCATCTTGAATTTTCCAATACATCGGTAAACACTGTATGTTTTTCGAGCTGAATCAAAACGCAAAAAATATATCCAGTTTGGTAGAAAAGTAACTTATCTTGCCTTTGATAACATTTATTTGTTATATATTTGTTTTTTGACAACTTTTTCGAATCTATGTGTACAGTAATACAAACACCCATTTTGTGTTTTATATACATAAAGTACAATTGTTGAATGTTAGTGTTTTGATTATATTCGTGGGGGGGCACAGTTAAAACATTAAGAAAGATTAAAATGAAGCGAAATTTAAGTTTCCGTTCCATTTTTATAAAAACCGTAAAACAGTGCATACTCAGCAAGTTTTATCGTAATTTATAAGCATATTGAAACACTAAATCAACATTTTATTTATTTTTTTGCATAATTAATGATGGAAGTATTTTTCTGTTTATTTTCTTAACATCTGTTAAAAAAAATAAATAATTTGTACATTCTCTTGAAAAAAAGAATCAAACTTTTCTCTACTTTCACATGTGTTCCATTTTAACAAACTGAGCAACAGCAACACGTGGCCGGGTACAGCTGGTATTTATATATATATATATATATATATATATATATATATATATATATATATATATTTATATATATATATTTATATATATATATATTTTGTACATATATTTATATATAGTAATAGATATATATGTATATTTATATATATATTGATATATATATGTATGTATATATGTATATTTATATATTTATATATATAGATCTTTGTATATATATAAATATTTATATATGTAGATATTTATACATATATATTTATATATTTATATATATATTTATATATTTATATATATATTTATATATTTATATATATATATTTATATTTATATATATATTTATAGTTATATATATATATATTTATATTTATATATTTATATATATTTATATTTATATATATTTATATATTTATATATATTTATATTTATATATATAAATTTATATTTATATATATATATAGTTATATTTATATATATTTAAATATGTATATTTATATATATAAATTTATATTTATATATTTATATATATAAATTTATGTTTATATATATATATTTATATATATATATTTATATATATATATATTTATATATATATATTTATTTATATATATATATATTTATATATATATATATTTATATATATTTATATATATATATATATATTTATATATATTTATATATATATATATATATTTATATATATATATATTTATATATATATATATATATTTATATATATATTCATATATATATATATATTTATATATATATATATATATTTATATATATATATTTATATATATATATATATATATTTATATATATATATTTATATATATATATATATATATATATATATATATATTTATATATGTATATTTATATATATATATATATATATATATTTATATATGTATATTTATATATATATATATTTATATATGTATATTTATATATTTATATATTTATATATATATATATATATATATATATATATGTATATTTATATATATAAATTTATATTTATAAATATATATTTATTTATATTTATATATATAAATTTATATTTATAAATATATATTTATTTATATTTATATATATAAATTTATATTTATATATATATATTTATATATATATATATTTATATATATATATTTATATAAATTTATAGTTATATATATATATTTATATAAATTTATAGTTATATATATATATTTATATAAATTTATAGTTATATATATATATTTATATAAATTTATAGTTATATATATATATTTATATAAATTTATATTTATATATATATATTTATATATATGTATATTTATATATATGTTTATATATGTATATTTTTATTAATATATATATATTTATATGTATATATATTAATATACATATATATCTTTGTATATATATATATATATATATTTGTATATATATATGTTTATATATGTATATTTTTATTAATATATATATATATATATTTATATGTATATATATTAATATACATATATATCTTTGTATATATATATATATATATTTGTATATATATATGTTTATATATGTATATTTTTATTAATATATATATATATATATTTATATGTATATATATTAATATACATATATATCTTTGTATATATATATATATATATTTGTATATATATATATTTATATATATGTATTTTTATTTATATATATATTTATATATGTGTATTTTTATTTATATATATTTACATAATATCACTGCTGCTCGTATTGAGAACAACATTAACAAGACATGGTCTCAAATTTGTTTTAAAAGAAATCTCCCAAAACAACACAGACTAAATTTTATTACTAAATGCAGCGAATTACCTACCTTTTATCACCTTATTAAAACCCACAAAAATAGCACACACACACAGATCAGACCCATTGTTTCAAGCGTTAACGGTCCCCTTTATAAAATCTCTTGGTTAATATCCTGCCTACTTAAACCTCTACTCTCTACCTTCCCAGCCCATGTTAGTAGTTCCAACCAAGTAATTAACAGACTCAACGATCTACCACACCATCTACTCAAACTATACAGATACCCATTTAGCCTAGACGTCGTTTCTTTATACACCTCCATTCCTGCACATCCAGCCATCAATCTCATGGCAGACATTATAGCATCTAAAAACCCACAATGCTTCTGAATTACTCCAGGTCTCTTGCAACTCCTCCGTATTATAGTAGACAACACTTACTTTACTTTCCTACAAAACACGTTCAAACAAGTATCTGGACTACCTATGGGCTCCAGTCTATCCGGTATTCTTGCCATTGCTTGTATGGACAAACTCGAAAGACACACCCTTAGTACCTGCTACTCTTATCTCCTTTTTACTAGATATATCGATGACATTTTAATTATCACATACTCCCGCGAAGAAGCTATTAACATTTTTCCACAAATTCAATAACGCCGACCCAAACTTAAAATTACTATAGAACACCCAGACTCTTCTGAATCTCTTTCTCTACTTGATTTTAAAATACAAATAAAAAAAAATGGTGCCATATGCACTGAATTCTACAGAAAACCCGCCAGCAAATGCCTCTTCATACATTTCAAATCTGCACTACCTCTCAAGGACAAACTAAACTACGCACATGCCGAAATCTCACGCATACAAGACAAATGCACTAACATCTCCGACAAACATACACACACTAACAATTTCCTACAGACCCTCTCACTAAACGGCTACCCTAATACGATCCTATCTTCACTTAAAAAGAAAAAACCAACACCCGACCCTTCTCTAACAATTGTTTTCTAAAACTACCCTTCCTCAGTGACAAAATCTCATCTTCAATCCGAAAAGCCATCCGCAGCGAGGGACTCAACATTCAACTCATCCACACTGTATCTACTTTAAGACAACAGCTCAACCGAAAACATCCATCGCATACACCTTCCCCTTGTTCACTCTCTAATTGCCCAATATCACACACAGGTTTATGCTTTAAGAACCACGTTGTTTACGACCGGCAATGCGCTAAATGCAGTGCATCTTACATCGGAAGCACTACCAGATTGCTTCACCACCGCATTAAAGAGCACTTAAACACTACTGCTTCGTCGTTCTATAAACATATTCGCACTTGCATTAATTTCGAACCAGATTTTCACATCAACATTCTTGCTTCTTCAAGAAACGTAGGTCAACTTCGTATCCTCGAATCTTTAATTATTTCCAAAAATACTCCCACACTAAACAATAGACTGGAATTGAGCTCCGCTTTTATAATATAAGTTTAAAACATAAGAAAAACAATAATTAAAATAATAATAAAAAACAAAAAACAAAAAAAAACCCTTGCTGGAATAGTCATCTCCCTTGATTCACAAACGCAACAAGTATTTCAAACACCAACTGATTTATTTTAACGTTCTCCTAATGTCATTTTTTGTTCTATATTTCGCGGTATCACGTGGCAAACTCTGCGGCTGCTTTTCCAATTTTGAACACTCTTCCGCTGTCTTCTCTTGAAAAAGAACTAATAGGTCTGAAATATATTGAGATTTATAACACCATTGAATACAACAGAAAAAAAAAATGACTGTTGTTTAGAGTTAAAATTTGTGTGAAAAAGAAAAAACAAAGAACAAAAAAAAGAAATTTATTTCTTTTGTTTTCATTTAATTTTACTCTATATAAAAAAAATCTCGCATTGTTCTTGGCTTTTAATTTTACCTTATTTATATATATATATATATATATATTTATATATGTCTATATATATATTTATATATATATATTTATATATGTCTATATATATATATATTTATATATATATAGACATATATAAATATATATATATATATTTATATATGTC
>NC_136506.1:56203385-56258385 GCF_053919585.1 Euprymna scolopes | reverse complement strand
TTTGTTGATGGACATCGCGAAGCACAGTTTCACAGGGAACTGTGATCGATTGAAGTAAATGCCCAGGTCTGGATTTGATGGATATAGGGGTATCCTCGAAATTAGCACTGTCTCTCCTTTTCCACAGCCAGTCAATATTTTGGCCTCGATAATATTAGGTGACAGGGATGTTACCACGAGGCGGGTTCCATTACATTGCTTTGGTGGTATGAGGTTACGAATGAGCATTATAGGAGCTCCAACCTTAAGTCGGAGTATGTGGGGTGGCAGGCCAGGTGGTTCTAGGGAGTTTAGCAACTCCACCGTGTAATCAGCCAGATCAGCAGTATCAGGTGTGCGGTCAATGGATTTATAGACACGTTCCTCTCCCGGGATGAGTTCCAAAAGTCTGTAGTTAATCGCATTGACGGAGGCGTTTTTTGGAGCCAGAATCGCTCTCGTGGCGAGCCAATCAAAGTCCCTGTAGTTTTTCTGAATGTTCTCGAAAACTGCCTGGTATAGGTGGGTTGGCGTTTCAACGATGGTTGATATGTGTTCAACATTTGTGTAATCTTCAGTGTCTGTGGGAGTACGTCCTTCACCAAGTTCCAGAAGTGCATTAGAGAAATTAGCAGCATCTGGGTTGCGGCTAAGGTGGACACGCATATTTGTTGTGAGTTTTAAATGGTGAACTTGATCCCACAGTATCGACGATTTCAGGCATGCTTGAACAGCATCAGCGCGTGTCCCTTTTGGGACAACAGGAAGTGTTTGTCGGAAATCTCCACACAGCAGAACTGTTAATCCACCCATGATGTTGTCACAGTTGCGTAAATCTTGAAGGGTCCTGTTCAATGCTTCCAACGCAACTTTGTGCGCCATCGTGCATTCATCCCATACGATGAGTTTGCATCTGCGTAACAAAACAGCTTTATCCGAATTCTTTTCGATGTTGCATGTTGGGAATTCAGTTTGTGTGTAGTTGATGGGCAATTTTAAAGCTGAATGTGCCGTTCTGCCATCAGGGAGTAAAGTTGCAGCAATTCCAGAGGTTGCAACAGCTATAGCGACAGCTCCACTCCGTCGCACATGGGCAAGTATTAATTTGGTGACAAAGGTTTTTCCTGTGCCACCAGGTGCGTCCAAGAAAAATATTCCTCCACGGTTCTGTTGAACATTTTCATTGATCATATGGTAGACGTTCAGTTGTTCAGGCAACAGTTTAGGCTCATTCTCAGCAATGTACGCATTAAGTTCTGTAGGTGAGTAGCATATTTCACGCAGTAAATTTAGGCTCAAACTATTCCCTTCATGGCAGATGGGGGCAGGTAGGCCATATGATGGTAAAGTGGAACCACCAATTTCCAAAAGGAGGTTTTCGAGGCAAATTAGCCCTTCATTGTAAATCACTTGGGAGTAGTCTTGCTCCACCGATGTATTCTCAAGTTGGGCTCTTCTGGAAATGTCTTCGGTCATGAAGTTACGAAATTTCATCCATAGATGTTTTGGATCGCTCAAGTCACACCATACTATCATAATTGCAAAGAGCGACCGTAGAGCATGGGGAGATTTGAATACACTTCCTTCTGTCATGGCGGCATCCCACTGAGAATCGTTTTCAAGTAGTCCCAACTGGGAGCATGCATCACGGAAGGTTTCACACAGGACGCCATCGACAGTTTTTATGTCATCAAAACTTATAGGGCCACGGACTTCGTGAAGGAGAAGACGAAGATGGAAGCACTCATGTTGACGTGGTGGCACTGTGTAAACTCGCCCGAGACAGGAATCATATTTAACCCCTGGGAAGCCATCGACAGGGTCTCCACACTTCCTGCGAGTCCACTGTTTGTTATTCCAAGTGTAGTAGGAAGGGATCTGTGGATACAAAAGCGTCTTTGCAAACTCATCATGGCCGCATAGTTTGAAGAAGGCAGTAAGCGTAGTTTCTGGTGGATGCTCCACCACCTGATTAGCAGTGCCGGCAGAAAAGTAAACTCTTTGCCCATTTTCAAGGTGAACAGCGAGTTGTATAACTGCAGGATATCTTTGGTGCAAGGGAAATGAGTAAAAATGCCATACACCTTCACCGCAACACAGGAAACGTCCAATGACATGAGCAGATGGCTCGTCTCGAGAACCGTCGCGCTGAACAGCAAACGCTGCAGCATCGCTTCCCTTGTTGATGTATTTGCAGATATATTTAATGGATTTCACTGAGTGACAGAACTCCACATTGATGTGCGATTGGAAAATTTTCGTCAGCAAGGGACAGTACGGTACTATCCATCGGTTATCAACAGTGCTCCGACCGACTATCATCGTATGGCCGCCATCACCTGGACTCCGTCGCCTGTAAAGTGGGTAACCATCACCTCCTGTTTGTGTAGCATTGACAAATCTCCGTGGGTAGCCGCAAGCGCACACCGATTTCTTTTTACAGCATGATTGAGCTTTCTGGCCAGGACCACAGGGTCCATGAACCATCGTTGCTTTGACAATTTCGTAAAGCTGTGGGTCTAATCCAGGATCGGGAATCTCGGCTGAGATAATTTTGTCAATATCAGTGGATTGAATCCGTTCACACAGCCAGATTAAGATATGGGCATGCGGAAGGCCTCTTTTTTGCCACTCTACAGTGAATATGTGGCACCTTACTCGGCCGTAGACTTCACCCTTGACTATAAGATCCATGAGTTTGCACAATTTAAGCCGGAAAACACGGGCAATGAGATCAGGTCGGTCGTAGTGTTCTTGACCCAGAAACAGTTCATCTCGTATTTCTTCCCATGATGGATTGCAGGTGAAGGTAATAAACAAATCCGGTCGGCCATAATAGCGGACGTACGTCATTGCGTCTTGTGTGTGGGCATGCATATAACGCGGGCCACCGATGTATGTGGACGGAAGAATTGTCAGTTTTCCAACAGTGTTAGGGTCAGTTTCATTTCTCATGCCATCGTGCAGATGTATGTATGAAGACGACCGAAGCTGTTTTTGGTGAACCCGAATATATAGGAGCCTTTCAGATTCCATTTTTGCTGCCATGTCGACTATGTATTGTTGCAGAAGAGGTCCACTCCGAAGGAGAGTGTTGAAATCGTCGTCGCGAACCATCAGTCTGTATGCGTAATATGCTCTGCATGTAATAGTTTTGGGATTGATGGTCGTTTGTCCCAAGTTTTGTTGACATGGTATGTGAAAATGGTATCCATCGTCACCGTAAGGAAATAGTAGGGGATATTGTAGTGCGTCGTATGATCGATGCATTTCATGTATTCGCTGTAGACGTCCACCCCTAGTATGAATAACTATGTCGCGTTTGTTGTTGTGCTCACCCTGGATGACTGCAGAAACCTCGTTGCAAGTGGGAGCATTGAAGCGACGCTCATGTTCTCCTGTAGGACGTTTGTCTGCGTTAATAACGATGGAAAAATTAGGCAGAGGAACATTCTGTAGTGCATACTTGAAACTTTGAATATATGGGTTCGTTTGGTGGAGCATGTCTTGAAGCTGCAAAACAATACTGAGTTGTCGTCGATCCGAACTGTCGTTTGTCTCGGCTGTAATAGCTAGTCGGTTTTCAGCTTGTTGGACGTAGTCACTTACGAAGTAGAGTTGTAAAAATGATGGTTGTACGGTCTCATCAGGTAAAAGGGACCCTATTAGATGGTAGACTTGGCCTTGCACCTTAAATGCGGGATTCCAGCCGCTTTCACGGACAATGTTTGCACCAAATGATGTCATTTGGAAGTAGCAGTTGAAAAGTCGAATGGATTTCCGAAAATATTTAGATTCATCAGTCATGCCCAAAAGTAGGTCTCGCAGTGGTTGAGGTAAAGTCTGTAGGGATGGTAGTTTAACTTTACCCGAAGAGCAGCATAGGCTTGGAGGTTCTGCCGGCCATTTTTTAGCTTTGCAGAATGAACATATGCAATTCATCGAACCAATGCTAAGATCCTGCCGGGTAGAGAAGTCATAGTTGGCGTCATAGTTCAATGCTTTGCGTAACCAAAACTCCGGTGAAGGGCATATGTTGCCGCGAGAGGCATGAAATCTCCGAGTAACAGCCTGAACTCGTATCCTTCGAGCTTCTGGTGGCTGAGATGACCGAATGGCGGCTCTGGATGTGTTATCTCGGGCAAGTCGTCTGACCCTCGCTTCAGTAGATTCAGCAGCTCGTGCTGAAGCTGTGGAGGCTGCGTTAGCTGCTCTCCGCCGAGCTGTCCTTTCTGTAGATTCGTTGGCCCTTGCAGAAGAGGTACTTGCAGCATTGGCTGCTCTACGGTTGGCCTGAATCTCTGCAGTTTGTGAAGAACGTAGTTGAGCCATGGCTGCAGCATGTCTAGATAAACGATAAGTCCGTTGAGTAAGTGTTTCAGAAGATCTGGTCTGAGACATGCGCTGTGCTTCGCGAGAACGTAATAATTCTACTTCATCGTAGTCTAGGCTTGCTCTGATGTTCCTAACAGTAGTCGCTGCTTTCGTGCGCCTTCTGAGCTGATTTTTTTTGGGTGGCATTGTTGCGAAATTACTCTGCGGGTGTGTGTGGAATTGAAATGGAATGCTGCCGAAACAATTGTTGAAAGAGTCAATATTTAGGTAGTGTGTATGGTATAAAATAAAATAAAAATAAAGGCAATCAGTATGTGTAATTTCCCCAATACATCAATGTAGAAATATTGGGATTAAAATGTACAGTTGGAAAAACCTCTATATTTATATAAATAAAACAAAGTAAGATATACGTGAAATAAATGAATTTGAAGGTACAATAAATATGTATAAATATGTATAAATGTATGGTGTAAAATCAAATGAAAAAAATGGATGTCCAGGAAAAAGGCAATCAGTATTTGTAAAGTCCCCGTTACATCAACGTAGAAATATTGGGATTAAAATGTAAAGTTTTGAAAACCTCTACATTAGGTGTCAAAAATTGAAGATATAATAAATATGTATAAAAGTATGAGAAGATTAAATGCGAAAAGTAATAATATTGAGAAATGCTTTCTAAATGCATAAGTAATGTAAATGTAAAAATAAACAATGTTGTATTATTGTTGTTATGAATTTTTTGTTTGTTTGAATTAGAAAAAAATGTAAGTTACCGTCTGCTCGAATTTGTTAAATGTAAATGTGTGCGTCGGCAGCGAGTAGCAGTATTAGTAGGCTCAGTTCTAGTAGCAACTATTCCATAACGTAGAAGGGTTAAGTAGCCGTGCCTGTGCGCCGGCAGCGAGTAGCAGTATTAGTAGGAGCAGTTGTAGTAGTAGCCGTGCGAGCGTGTGTGCGGGCGTCGGCAGCGAGTATCAGTAATATTAGCATCAGTAGCAGTAGCGTTGGT
The DNA here is from genome assembly GCF_053919585.1 of Euprymna scolopes. Taxonomy (NCBI): domain Eukaryota; kingdom Metazoa; phylum Mollusca; class Cephalopoda; order Sepiida; family Sepiolidae; genus Euprymna; species Euprymna scolopes. Next base: position 56,253,059 of record NC_136506.1, on the reverse strand, counting down.
CGCCGTTGCTAGGCAACGAATTGGAGAAATGGCCGATCAAATCAGAAATAGCAAATAAATAAAAGCATTGTTAATAGTAGTTGATGGTGATTTAGGAAAGCTTTCCGATGCAATAGGTACCCGTAAACACACCCAGACACACTGAGAACCTATGTGTAAAATTTCATAAACGGACGTGCAAGGGTTTTTAAATCCATAACGAACGAACACATACACACACAGGCAAAGTCACATTTATATATATATATATATATATGTATATATTTTTTATATATGTAGGTATATATATTTATATATATTTATATATTCATATTCGTATATATATATTTATATATTCATATTTGTATATATACTTATATTAATATATATATTTATATATATATATTTATATTTATATATTCATATTTATGTATATATATTTATATATATGTTTTTATTCATATATATATTTGTATATATATATACATATAATTATATTTAAAGATATATATATATATTTATATATATTCATATTTAATTATATATTGATATATATATATATTCATATTTAATTATATATTTATATATGTATATATATATATATTCATATTTAATTATGTATTGATATATATTCATATTTAATTATATATTGATATATATATATTCATATTTGATTATATATTTATATATATATATGTGTATATATATTTATGTATATATCTCTATATTTATATATATATATTCATATATATTTATATATATATATATTTATTATATATTTATATTTATTTATTTGTATATACAATTATATATATATTTATATATATATATATTTATTATATATTTATATTTATTTATTTGTATATACAATTATATATATATTTATATATATATATATTTATATATATATTTATATTTATTTATTTGTATATACAATTATATATATATATATTTATATATATATTTATGTATATATATTTATGTATATATTTGTATATTTATATATATATTTGTATATTTTTATATATATTTATATTTAGATATATATATTTATATATATATATATTTATATTTAGATATATATATTTATATATATATATATATTTATATTTGTATATATATGTATGTACATATATATATTTATATTTGTATATATATGTACATATATATATTGATATTTGTATATATATGTATGTACATATATATATTGATATTTGTATATATATGTACATATATATATTTATATTTGTATATATATGTACATATATATATTTATATTTGTATATATATGTACATATATATATTTATATTTGTATATATATGTACATATATATATTTATATTTGTATATATATGTATGTACATATATATATTGATATTTGTATATATATGTACATATATATATTTATATTTGTATATATATGTACATATATATATTTATATTTGTATATATATGTACATATATATATTTATATTTGTATATATATGTATGTACATATATATATTTATATTTGTATATATATGTACATATATATATTGATATTTGTATATATATGTATGTACATATATATATTGATATTTGTATATATATGTACATATATATATTTATATTTGTATATATATGTACATATATATATTTATATTTGTATATATATGTACATATATATATTTATATTTGTATATATATGTACATATATATATTTATATTTGTATATATATGTATGTACATATATATATTGATATTTGTATATATATGTACATATATATATTTATATTTGTATATATATGTACATATATATATTTATATTTGTATATATATGTACATATATATATTTATATTTGTATATATATGTATGTACATATATATATTTATATTTGTATATATATGTACATATATATATTTATATTTGTATATATATATTTTTATTTATATATATATATATGTACATATATATATTTATATTTGTATATATGTATATATATATTTTTATTTATATATATATATATATATGTACATATATATATTTATATGTATATATATATATATGTATATATATATATATATTCAAATACATATACTAGCGAGGCTACCCGGCGTTGTATAAACAATGAGAAATATGAATTTCATTTTGTAATATATTTGTTACATATATATGTGTAATATATTTTGTATGAGAGAGGAATTTTGTATGTTTATGTATCATTTTTTATTTCGTACAAAAGAATATTTTACTCACATAAGACTGGTATTACTCATAGGAATAATTGTATCTTACGTAGGGTAGGTCATTTATAACAGGTATATGAATGGATGGGTAATATACAACACATTTATCTCATCAAATCCAAAGCGATGCGAGGTATGTTACTAATATATATTCTTGCCTATTTCATTCAATCCCGGGCAACGCTGAGTTTTTGGCTAGTATATATCCAATCAATCACATTAAATCCTGGCTGACGCAATGTATTCTGTTAATATATATTTCAATCAATCTAATTCAATCCAAGGCAACGGCACGTATTCTGCTAGTATATATTTGCATCCGTCTCATTACATCCCAGGCGACCGTGTATTCTGCTTGCATTCATTTGCATGTATCTCATTGAATCCAGGGTGACTCTGGGTAATCTGTAAGTATATATGTTGACGTATCTCGTTGAATCCAATAATTCTTGGATTGTTACAAATTTCGACAATTTAACCCACATTATCGCTCACCTGTCTAAAATAATAACTTTGATATATTGTCTTGGCTGGTTTTTTATTACAAACACATCATCCAAAAAACTCACATTTCATCATTTTTTATAATTTTTGGATATGTTACTAATTTCAACAACCATATCACATGATTTAACTTACATTATCACCTCCACTCTTACTAAAATAAAAACTTTGATACATAGGCTATGGTATGCTACTAATTTCGACTATCACTTTTCATAAGTAAATCCACATTATCGCCCTCTTCTATCACTAAAATAATAACTTTTAGACATGGTATGGCTGGTTATTTCATTAGAAACCCATCAAAGAAGTAAGTCACATATCATTTTTCATAATTCTTGGATATGTTACTAATTTCGACACTTATTTTTAATGAAGTAACCAAAATAATCGCGACCTCTTACTAAAATAATAACTTCCATACATTGTCAGGTCTGTCTACTTCATTATGAATACACTAATCAAATAACTAACATTTCATCATTTTTCATAATTTTCGGATATATTGCTAATTTCAAACGTCATTTTTCCTGAGTTCAATCACATAATCCCTCTCTTCTTACTAAAATAGTACCTTTGAGACATTTCTGGGCTGTTTATTTCATTACAAACACATCAATAAAATACCTCACATTTCATTTTCCATAATTCTTGGATATGTTATGAATTTCGAAAATCAAATTTAATGAGTGCGCACATCTAATCGCCCAATTCTTACTAAACTCATAAATTTGCTACTCTGACTCCGCTGTATATATACATTATAAACACACCAATCAAATAACTACAACTTCGTTTTTCATAATTCTTGGATATGTTACTAATTTCGACAATAATTTTTCATGAGTTAAACCACATTATTGCCACCTCCTATCACTAAAATAATAACTTTCATAATTCTTGGATATGTTACTAATTTCGACAATTATTTTTAATGAAGTAACCCAAATAATCGCTCCCCTCTTTAACCGATACGATCCCCTTCCTCTTACAAAAAATAACTTTGATACATCTTCTAGCCTGTTTATTTCATTATAAACACACCACTCAAATAACTCACTAATAAATTAATCATTTTCATAATTCTTGGATATGTTACTAATTTCGACAATTATTGTTTATGATTTAACCCACATAATCGACCCCCCTCTTACTAAAATACTAACTTTCAGACAATATCTGGTCTGTTTATTTCATTATAAACACACCAATCACAATTACTAATTTCGACAGTCGTTTTTCATGATTTAACTACATAATCCCCTCTCCTCTTGCTAAAATAATAACTTTGAGACATGATCTCTGGTTATTTCATGATAAACAGACCAATCAAATAACTCACATTTTATCATTTTTCATAATTCTTGGATATGTCACTAATTTCGAAAATCATTTTCCATAATTTAACACACGTAATCGCCCCTCTCTTACTAAAATAACAACCATGCGACATTGTCTAGGATGTCTATTTCATACAAACATACACCAATCAAATAACTAACATTTCATCATTTTTCATAATTCTTGGATATGTTACTAATTTCGACAATCATGTTTTATGAGTTAACCCACATAATCCCCTTCCTCTTACTAAAATAATACATTTGAGACATTGTCTGTGCCGGTAATTTCATTAGAAACACACCAATCACATAACTCACATTTCATCCTTTTTCATTTTTCTTGTATATGTTATTAATTTCTACAATCATTTTTAATGATGTAACCCACATAATCGACCCCTTCTTACTGAAATATTAACTTTAAGACTATATCTGGGCTGTTCATTTCATTATAAACACAACAATCCAATAACTTACATTTAATCATTTTTCATAATTCTTGGATATGTTACTGATTTCGACAATCGTTTTTTATAATTTAACCACATAATATCATTTCCTTTTGCTAAAATAATTACTTTGTGACATTGTCTGGCGTGTTATTTCATTACAAACACCCCAAAAACTAACTCGCATTTCATCATTTTTCATAATTCTTGGATATGTTACTAATTTGGACAAAAATTTTTCATGATTTTACGACATAATCGCACCATCTTCTTATATGGGGTATTCTGTTAGCACAAATATCCACCTATCTGATCCGATTCCAGGTATTCTCCTAGGAAACATCCCATGGGTATTATGCTAGTACAAATATCCAGCTATGAAGCCATATCCAAGAGCGTTCACTGGCATAATATTACATTGATTGCATATTAATCTAATGGTATTCGAGAATGAGGCTACATCCAAGGGAGGTCACTTTCATATTATCACAATGATTGTATATTAATCTAATGGTATTTGAAAATAAAACTACATCCAAGGGAGGCCACTTGCGTAATCTAATGCTAGTGGACAATGAAGCTACATTCAAGGGAGGTCACTCGCATATTATAACAATGATTGTATATTATTCTAAAGGTATTCGACAATGAAGCTACATCCAAGGAAAGTCACTTGCATATTATAACAATGCTTGTATATTATTCTAAAGGTATTCGACAACAAAGCTATATCCAAGGGAGGTCACTTGCATATTGTAACAATGATTGTATATTATTCTAATGGAATCTGACAGTGAAGCTACATCCAAGGGAGGTCACTTGCATATTATAACAATGATTGTATATTAATCTAATGGTATTTGAAAATAAAACTACATCCAAGGGAGGGGATTTGCGTAATCTAATGCTAGTCGACAATGAAGTTACATCCAAGGGAAGTCACTTGCATATTATAACAATAATTGTATATTATTCTAATGGTATTCGACAATAAAGCTACATCCAAGGGAGGTCACTTGCATATTATAACAATAATTGTATTTTATTCTAATGGAATCTGACAGTGAAGATACATCCAAGGGAGGTCACTTGCATATTATAGCAATGAATGTATATAAATCTAATGGTATCCAAGAATGAAGCTACGTCCAAAGGAGGTAACTTACATATTATTACAATGAATGTATATTAATCTAATAGTATTCGAGAATGAAGCTACATCCAAGGGAGATCACTTGCATATTATAACAATGAGTGTATATAAATCTAATGGTATTCGAGAATGAAGCTACATCCAAAGGAGGTAACTTACATATTATGACAATGAATGTATATTAATATAATGGAATTCTAGAATGAAGCTACACTCAATGGAGGTCGCATATTATGAAAATAATTGTATATTAATCTAATGGTATTCGACTATGAAGCTACACTCTAGGGATGTCACTTGCATATTATAACAATGATTTTATATTATTCTAATGGTACTCCACAAAGATGCTACATCCAAGGGAGGTCACTTACATATTATGGCAATGATTGTATATTATTCTTATGACATTCGACAATGACGATACATCCATGAGAGATCACGTGCATATTGTAACAATGATTGTATATTAATTTAATGGAATTCGACAATGAGCCTACACCCAAGGGAGTTTACTCGCATATTATACCAATGATTCTATATTAATCTAATGGAATTCGACAATAAAGCTACACCCAAGGGAGGTCACTTGCATATTATAATGATTGTATTATTCTAATAGAATGTGACAATGAAGCTACATCCAAGGGAGGTCACTTACATATTTTTACAATGATTATATATTATTCTAATGGTATTCAACAATGAAGCTACATCCCAGGGAGGTCACTTACATATTTTGACAATGATTGTATATTAATCTAATGGTATTCGAGAATGATGCTACATACAAGAGAGGTCACATACATATTATGACAATAATCATATACTAACAAAATGGATATCTAGAATAAAGCTACACTCAATTGAGGTTACTTGCATATTATACCAATTATGGTGTATTAGTCTTATGGTATACATCCAAGGGAGGTCGCTTGCATATTATGACAATGATTGCATATCAATCGAATGGAATTCGACAATGATGCTATATCCAAGGAAGATCATTTACATATTGTAACAATGATTGTATATTAATGTAATGGAATTCGACAATGAAGCTACATCCAAGGTTGGTCACAACATATTATAGCAATGCCTGTATATTAATCTAATGGAATTCGACAATGTAGCTAAACTCAAGGGAGGTCACTTTGCATATAATAACAATGAGTGTATATTAATTTAATAGAATTCGACAATGAAGCTACATCCAAGGGAGGTCACTTAGATATTATAACAATGATTGTATAATGATCTAAATTAATTTGACAATAAAGCTACACTCAAGGGAGGTCAGTTGCATATTATAACAATGATTGTATATTAATCTAATTAAATTCGACATTGAAGCTACACCCAAGGGAGGTCAGTTGCATATTATAACAATGATTGTATTTTAATCTAATGGAATCTGATGATGAAGTTACATCCAAGGTAGGTCACTTGCATATTATACCATATATACTGCGCAGGCACCTTCAAAATTTTTCAAATTGACATATACTGCACAAGCACCTTCAAAATTGTCAAATCGGACCTATAATGCACAAGCACCTTCAAAATTTTCACATCATACCTATACTGCACAAGCATTTTCTAAATTTATCAAATTGGATATATACTGCACAAGCACCTCCAAAATTGTCAAATGGGACCTATACTGCACAAGCAACTTAAAAATTCTCAAATCGGCCTATAATGCACAAGCACCTTCAAAATTGTCAAATCGGACCTATAATGCACAAGCACCATCAAATTTTTTTAAATTGGACCTATACTGCACAAGCACCTTCAAAATTGTCGAATCGGACATACTTCAACTATGTCATACAATCCCAGGCGATGCTTGGTATTCTGCTAGTACATATCCACCTATGTCATACAATCCCAGGCGACGCTGGCTGTTCTGCTAGTGCATATACACCTACTTTATCCAATCCTAGGCTATGCCGGGTATTTTTCTAGTACAGATATCCACCTATGGAATCTATCCCAGGCGACGCTGGGCATTTGACTAGTACGAGTGTTCTGCTAGGAAAAATTCTATGAATTTTATCCAATCCCAGGCCATGCTGGGTAATCAGCTAGTATATATGTCGTGCTAGTGCTATGTCATACAATTCAGGGCAACACTGGGTATTTTGCTCGTACATATACACCAATTTTATCCAATACGCATGTTTTTTTTTTACCTGGTCTTTTGGCTAAGATCAAAGTGTAGTATCTTTCTTAGAAATAAAGTGGTTTCATCTTTCGCCCCCTCCTCCCACTAACTCATAATATGCCTCTCACCTTCCTCCCTCTAAATAGAATTAGTTAATATGCGAAAAATATATAATACACATCTTTTTTTTTTACTTGGTCTTTTGGTTAAGATCAAAGTGTAGTTAGGGCCTTCTGCCTTATTTTGTTGTTAAAAAATTTTTTGTTTGTACGTAATTGTATTTTCAAATTTTTGGAAACAATAAAATATATAAATAAGATCAAAGTGAAGTATCTGTTCTCTCAGTGCAAAACTTTTTCAAGGGATCCACCACCGGGCTTTCGGGCTAGGTTTAAGGTGTTTACCTACTAAACTTCGTTAGCAAGGAACAGACTCCCTCCTTTTGGGAGTCAGGACCTTAAGGACCGACTCCACATTTGTGGGAGGTTGGACTCGAAAACTGATCCCCTTTTCTGGGAGACTGGAATTTCGGGATCAACACCACTAGCTGGTAATTGCGACCTGCTTTTGTTGGTTTTTTCCTTTTGCATGTTTTTTCTTCGTTCCGGTCTCATCTCTCTCTAGAGACAGGGAATGGTCTACTCTCTCCACACTTAATTGCCTGAGCAGCACTCTGACCTGCCAGGTCAAAACTTGGTTTATTTTCGCTGCTCTCCCGTTTAATCGAGCAGACAGGGTTCGCTTTCTCGCTTCCGTTGGGGTAGTTAGTGGGTAGGGTGACAAGGGGGTTAGGGCGGGTGCTTCGTTTCTGCTCCCCTCTGTGGGCAGAGATGTCTATCCCCTCTCTCTCAATTGCGACGCATCACTCTGACCCGCTAGCACCCACTGCATCTTTCTTCTCTGCTCTCCCCCCTCATGGGCGGATTCGAGCTGCTAACCCGACATCCCCGTGAGGGGAAGTCACAAACTCTAATATCTTCTGAGCCCGCTCCTCCCCCTCCACCCCCTCTATTCCCCTGTGTTTTCTTTTCTCCCCACTACACTTTGGTCCACATCAGCAACCAGTGCTGCCAACACCACGATGCCTGGACGGCAGATCATACCGGTCCAAATGCGGAACATTGCCCTATTGGAGGAATCCCCTGAAAAGGGAGCAAAACCCCAGCTCCGGAAAAGGAAGTGGATGGCAGGGTAGGGCCGCAGCCCAAAGCGATCCTGGGCAAGACGACTCCAGCTCATGAAGAGCCACCAAGTTCGGTCCCTGCTCCCCAAGAGGGCCACTCCCCATTAGAGGGAAATAAGGATGCGGCTGGCGAGGGAAAGAGGCTAGGCGCTAACGAACCACAAGCGGAGGCACCTCTCAAGTCTCGATCCTCATCGGCCGACGCCAGCCCGGCTGACACAGCTTCCCTAAAGGGCAAGACCAACCCAAAAGGGGAGAAAAAGGCAGAGGAGTCCACGGAAGTGACCGGAAAACCACAGCCAGTGGAAACGCGAACTACCGGGTTTCCAACAGGCTCGCTAAGTCAACCAACCTCCCAAGAGGGCAACTCCCCCACACCGGGGGAAGAAGAAGAAGAAGAAGAGGATGGTGTCAACTTAAGGACAAAGGCGCTCATCAGCGACACCATCGCGTCCCTCAACAGGCTGTTCCAAGGTGATGTGGCACCAGTCAACACCAACGCCCCCCCTACAGGACAGCCTAAAAGGAGCAAGTGGGGCTAAGTCACCATCACTTGGCAAAGTCTCCAACTCCCATTCTATGCGTAAGGTGCTGGCGGAAAAATCACCAAGTCTGCAGACGCCCAGCAAGAAGAGAAAACCCTCCCCATCAGAGGGACAACAAGAAAACTGGCCAACCTTGGCCACCACCACTGCCCAGCGACAACCACAACCCAAGAAGCAGCAGCAGTAGCAGCAACAACAGCAGCAGAAAGACAAGGAGGCAGTGCCAGCTACTCCGTGCCCAGGTCCTTCAAACTCCCAGGCAAATGAGGAAGTGGCATAAGGCCCTCAGAAGGAGGAGAAAATGACACCGGAGGACTACCAGAAGCTGTTCGACAGCACATACAAGGAGTTCACAGTGGGGATCAACATCATACCCCTTCCGGGTCAAGTAGAAGAACAAAACAGAGTCCTCTCCCTGGTCACATTCGATCTAAAGACCAGGGGGCTAGCCGGTGTCAACAAAGACACAATGATAGAACTGCTGGTGGCCTTGAACATCCCGGCCAACTAAATTTGCCGGAGAAGCTATGCCATGTGGGACGTCCTGCTTCCCACCCAAGAGGCGATCAGGCTGTCCAGGACCAACCACAAATAGTGGAAAATCCGGTTACAGCCTGAATACCTCAACAAGACGAGGACCAACGTCTCAGTGCTAAACGTCCCGTACCACTTGGAAGGCAAACAGCTCAGGGCAATCATGAGCCAATACGGGGACGTTGAAGCAGTCTCCTCAGTCCGCGGTCAATGCAATGTCATGCCCGGGGACTATAAATTAACGATGGTCCTGGAAAGGGCCGAATTCAACAGGGTGCCAGCAATGCTGAAATTCGGCAAATGGACCATGTCGTTGATAGTGGAAGGCAGGAGACCACACTGCTGGCACTGCCAGAAGCAGGGACACATGGCCAGAGACTGCCCCAAGAAACCACCAGCAAAAGCAGCCACCAAGGCCACAGGAAACGTCCAGCCCTCAGCCCCAGTTGCAGCCACACCCACAACTTCAGCAGCAGTGCATACTGCTCCTACAGCTGACGGCGAATGGTCGACGGTCACCAGAAAGAGCAAAAATGCCAAAAACAAGCCCAAACAAACGGTGACCAGAGGCCAAGCAGACAAGACAGCTCCCATGGATACAGAGACTCCTCTCTCCTCAACCAAAAGGAAATTACAAGAGTCTGAGGAGGAGGAGGGGGTAGTGTCTGAAGAAGAAGTCAACCCAATCCAAGAAGAAGCAGCATCAACAGCAGCAGAAGCAGAGACAAGAAGTTCAAGGAGGAAGAAGAGCAAGAGGACAAGAGTTAACCCCCCCCCCCGAGAAAGACACTCCGACTAATGCCGAGGCTGAATCCCCCAAACCCCAAACACCTTCACAGCCAGAGCAATCAACCCCCTCCAACCCCTCTTCCCCCAGAGACTCATCTCGGACCCCGTCCTATGACAGGAAGGGCAAAGAGAGGCAACCATCCCCAGCACCAAACACAACCCCCCTCCTCCTCTTCCCCTCGACAAGGAGAAAACAACGGTTCGCACGGAGCGAAGCAAAAAACTTGCCTTCCTCCCTGGAGGAAGGATCTGTGAAACGAGTTTTCTGTCAGCAACCCATGAGTTGAGGGGCAAGCAGAAAACTCAACATAATAAACTGTGGGACTTGGTTTGCATCGGGTGCAATAATGTTACCGATCCCACCCAATTTCCAGACGCCCCAATGTTGACCACCTTCGTGCAAAAAATTAAGGACGCACGGACAGAAGCCCTGTGGTTAATGTTGGAGGAAGCCAAAATGGCTATAACAGGCCTGAAGCTGGTAGACACGGATCACACTTTGCTCCTAAAGACTCTGGTCAAATGTGAAGGCAGAACCCCCATCTACGTCCACCCATCACTATACAGGGCATTGAAGCTAATCTTTCCCCTGGATGTGGGAGGCGTGGCCAAAGATGGTCAGCCCGAAGAAGACTTACTCACCGGAAGCCTTGGACAGGCCTACCACATCCTGACTACCAAGGATTTCAGACCCGTCTGTGACACTGCTTGAGGTAAGTGATCATGTCTTTGAACTTGGCTACATTTAATGTGAGGGGCATCAGGTGTCGAAGCAAGGCCTCGCGCATTGTGAAAGAACTGGTGTCCCTTAAGGTAGATATTGCCGCTATCCAGGAGACCCACTTTGTTTGTGACAAGGATTGTCAGGCGATGTTTACTCAGCATATGGCAATACTTATAGTCGTGGAATCTCCTTGCTAGTGAGTCGCACCGGTGAATGTTGTTCAGGAAGGTGAAGACGGGCGGCTGTTGTTGTTGTTGATGTTGATGTTGTTGTTGATGTTGTTGATGTTGATGTTGTTGTTGTTGTTGATGTTGTTGTTGATGCTGTTGTTAATTGCTGTGTTCTTTGGATTGTCGCTGTTTATGCTCCCAATTCTGCTGTAGAGAGGGTATCCTTTTTTCGACGGTTGGAGGGCTTCTTAGTGGACCCGGAATGGTTAGTTCTAATGGGTGATTGGAATGCAATCCTTGATCCCAAGATAGATAAGGTCGGAGGGGCTAGTGGGTCGGTGTGGTGTGACAGCAGTCTGTCTGACCTGATAGCCTCGTGTAATCTTGTCGACAGATACCGTCTGGATCATCCAGGGTGGGAGATGTGGACGTGGCATGCTGTAGTGCCTTCCCATCCGAGTACCTACTTGGAACGGATGTTAGTTAGAAGTGGCGACGTAGACTTTCTATCTTGCCCCACGTTCCACTTGTTAGGACACTCGGACCATAAACTCGTTATGACCCATTTGAACTTAAGTGCTAGGCTTAAACTAGTCGGATACTGCAAGTTTAACAGCACCTTGTTGGAGTTGGAGGACTACCGGTTGAAGGTTACCGAGTTAATTCAGCGGGGTTTAGTGGGGGCGGTTACAGGGAGTAAATGGTGGGTTAGTCTTAAGGCTAAAATTAGACGCTTCTCTGTCCAGTACAGCAATGCCTCGCATTAGATAAGGCTAAGGTAAAGAAGCGTATAGAGGATAAGCTGATCCAGGCGGTGGAGGGGGGGACCCTAGAGATAGCACTAGCTAAACAGGACCTGTCGCGTGGCTAGCGAGTGGTATGAAGGTCAGGCTAGGTTAATGAAAGTCTCTAACGAAGCTGTGAACATTGATGCTGTTGAGCGTAAGGCTGCTTTAAGGCGTGGTTCAGACGGGTACATTCGGAAAGTACATAACTGGAAGGACACGCCCTTGTGTCGACTCGGGAGATCTACGAGGGATTTCGGGAGCATCTATCGGAGCGCTTCACTCAGGGTCGAAGAGTTTGGCAGCTATTTGGCTGACTCGCCCGCCTCACGGCGGTTCGGGGGACTAGCTGTGATGGTCTTGTTACAGAACATGAGGTCATTACTACGTTGAAGCAGGTCAGCTATAACAAGTCCCCGGGGCTTGATGGTTTGCCGTATGAGTTCTACTTGAGGCTGTCGCCCATGTTGGTCCCTATTCTGAAGGATATGTTCAACCATTGGTTTTCTCAGGGTTCCATCCCTGGACAGGTGACCAAGGGAGTGATCGCATTGCTGAGGAAAGGTCAACGGCATGGGGAGGTGGAAAATTTTGACGACTTTAGGCCCTTGACTGCAGGTTGTCATTACTGACTTGATCGAACCAGACCAGAGCTATGCTGTGAAGGGGAGATCAATTCAAGACATCTGATTCGCTCGATCATAGAGGGAATAGAAGACGACACCGAAGCCGCGCTGATCAGTTTGGATCAGTCCAAGGCGTTCGATAGGTTCGACCATCGGTCCTGGGATCTGCTAGAGGCCGCCGGATTTAATCCGGACATCCGTAAGTGGATCTTTGTCCTGTATAATAGACTGACAGTAGCGGTTCAGATCAACGGTAAGCTGTCGGAGTCATTCGCCGTCTCCCGGTTGGTGCGTCAGGGTTGTCCGCTGTTGCCTCTTTTGTATGTCCTGGCGTTGGAACACCCTCCTTCGCAAGTTAAGGGACGAGGCGGCTATACCAGTCCTGCGCGGAATTGCTTTACCTGGAGGCACACGAGCCACGATTTCTGCATTCGCCGATGATGTCACCGTGTTCGTGTCTTGCCCCACGGACGTTCAAACGGTGGTCAAGGCGCTCACTCGATACGAAGAAGTCACAGGGGCCGTCTCCAACCGCAGCAAGTCTATCGGCCTGCGGTTGGGGGCCTGGACCGGGGTAAACTTGCTTCCAGGTATCTTCAGCTGGACCGATGGTCCAGTCCGCATTCTCGGTGTCTGGTTTGGACCGGGACTTTAGCTGGAAAAAATTGGTCAGAAGTATATGGCAATGTCAAATCGTCAATCAAGACTTGGATTCGAAGGAAATTGTCCTTGAAGGGTCAGGCGGAGGTGTGTGCTACATACGTCTTTCCACTCATCCTTTACCGATTGTCTGTACTTCTTCTCCCTGCACAACGCCTAACCCGCTTACAAAAGCCCCTTGACTCACTTTTGTGACGAGGGTAAGCATTATGTGTGCAGAGAGGTCTGTGTCCAATGTCTGAGCAAGGAAGCCTGGGTCAGCCCAGTCTCTTGTGTCATAAAAACGCTGAGAGATTGGCTTTCCTGGGTCGTTCGCTAGAAAGAGACTTTATCAGGAGTTAGTGGTGGGTACTGCGAAGGATCCTCTTTGTAGGCTGTTAGGTTGGTCGATGGAGTTTATCCGCTCTCAGTGGAGTTGGGCGCCGGGACGGAATTTTCTGACAAACTCGGAATTCTCCCTGACCTGAAATTCTCCCTGACACTTCCCCTCTTTGACGAATTCAGCATGTACAAAGAACAAATGAGGGCCTGGTGTCCACACTGCGATGATCACAAGCTCGAATCAATCGGGCAGTCGTTTTTTAGTTGTAGCCGGATCCAGGTCCTATTGGAGTACGTCGGAGAAGTAACGGCTCGCATCGATGCCGAGTGGCCGCTCGATCTCGACATAGGATATTTTGTGTACAACATGGAGCCGCCGTTCCCCAGGGAGGGAAGAATGGTTTTCCTGGCGATCCTAGCAGTAGCACGTATGGTGATCTGGATCACACGCCTTAAGTTGGTCCCCGAAGGGACATCTGTTCCAGATCGGGATCTGATCGTTTACTTTAAACATTTGCTTAAAGTAAAGATCGGATGCGATTGGAGGAGGTTGCCTAGAGCGGAGTTTAACAAGAGGTGGGTGCACAGCACTAGTTGTGCATCCGTCGAGGAGCCAAGTTTCAATACGTGTTCCCTCCTTAAGCATAGCACGGGCGGTGCTGGGTCCTTCGGAACCCATCCCGCTTAGGTTTTAGCCAAGAAAAACTTAAGAAGACTCTTGACTGGTGGTACAAATGAGATCCCGTTCCTGTTTTTATTTTCTGGTGCTAGAGAACCTTTGAGTCGGCCCACCCCCTATAACACCACTTGTTTTTTTTTTCGAACATCCCCGGTCACTCCCCTACTTTGAGGTCACCTTCCACGCCCCTCCACCCGTTGCTGTATTTTCGCCCACTTACACTAAGGCTTCTTCCCAACCCCCAATAGGGGTCTCCCTGCTTTTTTTCAGTTCTCCCGGAAAACAGTGGGGGAGGGGAGGGGGTCTAGTCACTTAGAGTAGCACAAGGGGGTCAATACTAACAACCCAGTATGTTTTATATTATATTTTTGAAAAGAACTTTTTTTACTAGCTTTCCTCACTCCACGAACTTTTACACACTTAATGCGAAAACTTTCTATTTTTCAATGAAATTGAACTTTTTTATCATCACACAAATGCACATACCCACATTAAATTTGTTTTAAAAAAAAATGCATACACAAACATACAGACAAGTTTTTACATATATATATATGTATATAGGTTTTTTATTCTTAAACGCTGGGGATTTATTAGTTAGATTAGGATTCATTGAGTGAATGCGGTATTATGATAAATGTTGCCAGTCAAGAGTAAGCCTCCAAAGTCTTTATTACTCACTTTTCTCACTTTAGTCACAAAGACACTGCATCCTTCCCCTCCCCAATTTCTTATAGGGCCCTGTGCCTAATTTTGTTGTGAATAATAATATTGTTTTGTTCAATTTTAATATTGTATAATTCATGGTTTTTATCAGCAATAAAATATATAAATAAGATCAAAGTGTAGTATCTGTTCTTAGAAATACAGCAGTTTCGTATTTCGCCCTCCTCCCACTTACTCATATTATGCCTCCCACCTCCTCCCTCTAAGTAGAATTAGGTCATAGTGTAAGTAATATAAAAAAAGAAAATGGCCGTTTTTTTTTTTTTTGTATTGTTTTGTTGTGTGTCGGTCGTCTACTGCTAAAAAAATTTTTTATTTACTGATCATTTTTGCTTATGAAATGTTTAGCGAAAGAAATGTAATACCGATTATACAAGTAATTTTAGCTAATTCAAACGGCCTCGCCCTCCCCCCTCCAGTTTAACAGAGGTAAGAGGTCATGTGTTAATAATACAAAAAAGAAAATGGATGTTTATTTTTAGCGTAAATTAACTATTCGATGAATATTTTTAAACTTAATTTTATTCCCCCTTCTCATTTTTTCTTGACATTTTTCGTTATACTCTCTTATATTTACTATTTTTAACTCATTAGTTACGTTGGGAACATTTTCATAACGTGTAAATAATTTGTACTATACTGACAGTTAATATTTTTATTTGTGCGATACTAAGAGTCTATTAATACAAACGTCGCCATTACAGCTAGCTGACGTCAAGATCACGTGACATGACTCAGCGGTTTTTGAATACAGGGTGGACCCCCCCCCCCCCCGAAAAAAAACGGGCCCGTGTACACTTTATGTGATGGAGTTGGGCCCCGTTTTTTGGGGGGCACTTATAAATCGATTTAAAAATACGTAATGTTTAGCATTAAAATGTCATTTTTTGGGGGGGACCCCCCCCTGCAGAAAATCGGTTACCTGACCCACTTCTAGTTGTCCTTTCGAGCCTAAATTTCGGTATTTGTCGACCGGAGGGTGGAGATTCAATATGATACCAAGTTTGTTAATTTTTGTTCAGTCTGTCGAAAGTTTTTAGCAGACCTACAAACACACACACACACACACACACACACACACACATTTTGCCTTTTATATATATAGACTAGCGGGGCTACCCGGTGTCGTGATAATACATACTTTGGAAGCATTGATAAACAGACTCGAAGGTGGTGTAAAATGCGTTCTTTATTGTCTAGTAGTAAACGTTACACTGAGAAACAATGGCGGACGAGATCCATACGTCACGGGCCAAGGGGCATAACTCTAGGCGACTAATAGTCTCTTAGCCTATATTATGACATCCCTTCCCTTCCATATATATGTATATAGTCCAAGGGCGATATTTAGCCTTTATCTGATTAAGGGATAACATAGTCTCTAATATATTATTTAGCTTGTCTCCATTGTTCTAGGGTAATGGTATTGTCTCTTTTTTTAGGATAGTGTAACCTATAAGTTCAGTTTCTGAGGAGCATTCACTCGTCTCTGAGATCTTTTTAATTCGGGGGTGAGTTTCTCAGTTCGGGTGTGAGGCGTGCCGCTGGAGTGTTGTTCGGTGGTCGGCTGTTCGATTTGTTTAGGGGGGGGGACCTTCCTTCTGGGTGGGATCCGGTGGAGAGTCGCTGGGGCGAGGTTGGTCGGATCTATTTGCGGTTGTTGATCTCCTCCCAGCTGGTCTGAGGAACTGCCTGTTCCTTCTATAGGTGTTACCGTTCTCAGATTCAACTATGTAGGATCTGGGTGTCACGCTGGAGCGCTGAATTTTTCCAGGCTCCCATATCTTTGCTTTTTCCTGCTGGACATAGACATTCTGTCCTGCATGTAGGTGGGAGTGGTGTCTGTTATGTTTCCTGTCATAGCAGACCTTAGAATGATCTTTCTGTTTCTGTATGGCTGTCCTAGTCTGCTCATCGCCAAGTTGTTGCTTGGATACTAGGGGTGTCCGTATTTTTCGTCCGTTGAGTAACTCTGCCGGGGACTTAATGTCTGATGACAGTGGCGTGGCTCTGTAAGCCATCATTGCTAGGTAGCTGTCTTGACCAGTTTCCCCTGCCTTCGTCAAAATTTTCTTGCATGTTCCCACCATTCTTTCGGCGAATCCGTTAGACTTGGGGGCAATGTCCTGTGTTGGAAGCTGTACGTCCTGGCGAAATCCTTGAAATCTTTACTTGTAAATTGTGGACCATTGTCCGAGTACAAGATTTCCGGCACTTCTTGTTCCTCAAATATCGTCTTAATACTTCTAATAACGGATATTGATGAGGCGGACGGAAGGCGTCGTACGAAGGGGTTTCGGCTGTACTGATCTGCCACAAGCAGATATTCTTTCCCTGCCAATGTGAACAAGTCTGTGCTGACGTACTGCCAGGGGTACGTAGGGGTTTCGTGCTGGAGTATTGATTCGGGCGGGATACTGGCTTGGTATTTCTGGCATGTGTGGCACTCTCGGACTATATCTTCTATGTCCTTATTTAACCCTATCCAGTACACCGCTGAACGCGCTCGTAACCTCGTTCTCTCTACTCCTTGGTGTGAAGCATGCAGCTCTTCCAGTATGCCTCTTTGCAACGAGGCTGGGATAATGATTCTCTGGCTCTTGAGTAGAATTCCATCCTGGACCCCAATCTCATCTCTGAAATTCCAGAATGGCAGGAGAATTCCTGGGCAGTCAGCCCGGTTGGAAGGCCAGCCGGTCAATACCATGCTTACAAGTTGCTTTAGGAGTGGATCCTGGGATGTTTCCACTCTTATATCTTCAACTCTCGTCGGCGTAAAGTTGAGGTATGAGATCATGCTATGGACGTTGAGATCGATCCCTTCAATGTGCCCACTGGGTCTGGGTGCTACTCGTGACAAGCAGTCTGCAATTGGAACTGTTTTTCCTGGTGTATATTTTACAGTAAAATCATATCCCTCGACCTTCAATAACATTCTAGCCAGTCTTGGGGGTGCTTGTGCTAGATTTTTCAATGCTATCGACTCCAATGGCTTGTGATCCGTATGAATTGTCGTTTTGTGGCCCCAAACGTAACTGTGAAATTTCTCCAGGCCAAAGACGATAGCCAACATCTCCCTCTCTATGTTTGAGTAGCGTGTTTCTGGTCCGGAAAGTGCTTTGCTCGCGAATGCTACTGGTCTGTCGTTTTGTAGCAGAGCCACGCCTATACCCATTGAAGACGCATCTACCTGTAGCACTATTGGTTCTTTAGGGTCGAAGTATCGGAGTGTCGTATGATTTCCGATCTCTTTTTTGATTTCTTCGAATGCCTGTTGCTCCTGTGAAGACCATGTGAAGTCATTCTTCTTCGATGTTAACTCACGTAGGGGTTTTGTCAGTGTCGCGAGTCGTGGAGAGAATTTGTTCAAGTAGTTCACCAGGCCTAGGAAGCTGGTGAGCTGCTTTGCATCCTCGGGGGGTTGCATCTGTGTGATCGCCTCTATTTTCCGGGGATCTGGCTTGACACCGTCTCTTGAGATTATGTGGCCGTAGAAAGGGATTTCGGAGGTTTTCACCACAAATTTCTCTGAATTAAACCTGCAGTTTCTTTCCCTTGCTCTAAACATTAGCTGCCTCAGTGCCTTGTCATGGTCACTGCCGTCTTCCTCGAATCCGTACACTACTATGTCGTCGCATATGGATAGGACATTTTCGAGGTCTCCGAAGTTTTCCTGCATGGCTCTTTGGAACTCATCTTGGGCAGATTTGACTCCCATGGGGTACCTGTTGTACATGTATCTGCCATGTGGGGTAATGAATGTTGTGAGACGTCTCGACTTTTCGTCCAGTTTCAAATGCCAGTAGCCGGACTTGATATCGACTTTTGTGAACCATCTAGCGTTGTCTAGTTCCGCAGTGATGTCTTCGAATGTCGGAGTCGCATAGTGTGGTCTGTGCACTGCTTTATTTAAGTCTCGGGGGTCGAGGCATAGCCTGACCGATCCGTTCCTTTTAGTGGTACAGACGAATGAGTTTACCCAGGGCGTTGGGTCCTTTACAGGGGAAATTATTCCCTGGGCCTCTAAGGAGTCCAACTCCAATTTCAACTTTCCTTTTAGGGATATTGGGACTCGACGTGGTGGGTGGACAACTGGTGGTACTTCGGGGTTTAAATGGATGGTGTGTTCACCTGGCAGACAACCAATGGAGTCGAATACGTCTGGAAATTCCTCAATGATTTTCCTCCTTTCTCCAAGGTTTCCCATCGTACATGGTTCCTGCACGGGGACCGGTTTCATGTCGTGCGGGAGAGTAGGCCGGGATGCTTTGTCCGTCACATGAGTTGTGTCCGTTTTTATAGCCAAGTTAAGGGTGACTAGCCCTAATTCTCTTGATGTTTGGAGTCCTATTAGTATAGGGTCTCTTGATTTCACCACGTGAAAGGTCGCTTTAACGAACTTGTCGCGGGATCTGACCCCTAAACGACAGGTCCCTTCTTGGTCTATCGTTGAGCCTCCAAACGCAATTAGCCTTATAGCTGATTTTTCCAGTGGTACTCCTTTCAGTTCCTTGAATACCTGTTTAGGTAACAGGTTGCTCATTGCACCTGTGTCGATTTTCGCGTCAACCTCTATTTGGGCTTTGCTGTTGCCTATCTTCAGTTTTGTGAAAGCTTCTGTGGTCGCTGACGGTAATTCCTTTACTGTGTGAAAGTACAGCTCCTCTGTGGAACTGTCGTCGTTGCTACCCATATGTGCTGCTGCCATGTGGATTTTATTCTTATTATATTTCCTCTGTGGCTGGAATGACTGTCTGCGTGTGTGCCCCTCGTCTCCCATTTTAGAGTGGCAAACTTTAGCAAAGTGTCCCTTTTTATTGCATTTTAGGCAGTATTTGCCTTTAGCTGGGCATTTATATTGATGGTGTTTTGTGCCACAATTACCACATGTGGTAGGTCCACTGGGCTGTCTGGCTCTAACTGCGAGTGTAGAGCTGTCTTCTACTGCTGTTGTACGTAATGCTTCCATTTGTTTACACGTGGCTTCTTCTGTCTCGACGATTCCGAGTGCTTTCTCGATCGTGAGATCGCTTCCTTCTCTTATTAGGGACTTTTGTGCAGACTGTAAATAAATACCGAATATGAATAGGTCCAACACAATGGTCTCTTCCACCGTCCGACCGTATTCACACTGTTTGGCTGTCTGACGCAGCCGACTTAGAAATGCGTGTGCCAATTCATCCGCGTTTTGTTTACATTTTAGTAGGTTGTGTCTAGCTACACGAAAGTTCGATCGCGGATTCGCATATTCCTTAAAAAATTGGATATATTTATCCAATTTCCTTTCTTCTCCCTGTCGAAAGGGAAAAGTGTCACTTATTTCCTGGCCCTCGATACCAGACCATATTAGCAAGTAATTTAACTTTGTGTCTGAATCTACGTCTTTCATTGGGCCGTCGAAATATAAATGAACTTGCCTGATAAATCGGTCCATTGATTTGGCCAAATTTGAAGTGTTCCAATCGATTGTTGGAGGTGGTAGTTGCGAATATGTATTCATCGTCGATTGCGAGAAAAATACCGACACCACGTGTGTTTTTGTATTAATTTTTTTAGATCCCGAAAATGTTCGGTTTTTTTTGTTTTGTTTTTTTTTTTAGGGTAATATTGTTACTATTCCTTTGATTCTTTAGAGGATCCCACTTCAGACACCATGTCGTGATAATACATACTTTGGAAGCATTGATAAACAGACTCGAAGGTGGTGTAAAATGCGTTCTTTATTGTCTAGTAGTAAACGTTACACTGAGAAACAATGGCGGACGAGATCCATACGTCATGGGCCAAGGGGCATAACTCTAGGCGACTAATAGTCTCTTAGCCTATATTATGACACCCGGTGTTCCTTGGGACTGTATAAACAATGAGAAAATTGAATTTGGTTTTGTAATATATTTGTTATTCTTATGAGAGAGGAATTTTGTATGTTTATGTATCATTTGTTATTTCAAACAAAAGAATATTTAACCTACATAAGACGGGTATTACACATATGAAATAATTGTATCTTACCTAGGGTAGGTCATTTATAGCATGTACTTGAAAGGACGGGTAATATACAACACATTTATCTCATCAAATCCCAAGCGATCCAGGCATTTTACTAATATATATTCTCGCCTATTTCATTCAATCCCGGGCAACGCTGGGTGTTTTGTTAGTATATATCTCAATCAATCTCATTAAATCCTGGGTGACGCAAGGTATTCTGTTAGTATATATTTCAATCAATCTAATTCAATCCAAGGCAACGGCAAGTATTCTGCTAGTATATATTTGCATCTATCTCATTACATCCCAGGCGACCGTGTATTCTGCTTGCATACATTTGCATGTATCTTATTGAATCCAGGGTGACTCCGGGTAATCTGTAAGTATGTTGACGTATCTCGTTGAATCCCATAATTTTTGGATTGTTACAAATTTCGACAATTTAACCAACATTTATTGCCCACCTGTCTAAAATAATAACTTTGAGACATTGTCTTGGCTGGTTTTTCATTGCAAATACATCATCCAACTAACTCACATTTCATCATTTTTTATAATTTTTGGATATGCTACTAATTTCAACAACCATGTCACATGATTTAACTTACATTATCGCCACCACTCTTACTAAAATAAAAACTTTGATACATAGGCTATGGTATGTTACTAATTTCGACTATCACTTTTCATGAATAAATCCACATTATCGCCCCCTTCTATCACTAAAATAATAACTTTTAGACATGGTATGTGTAATGTCTTTACCAAATAAAGGGAGACCACCGCAGGTGTCACAGGAGTTACGGCCCCTGGCGACATCCGGGGTAGTGGTCAGTCTGATATCCACCGAGCACGATATTCCTCGTTCGTTTTCTCTCTCTCTTCAATCTCCGTCCACTCTACAACCTCACTATGGTAATAACCGATATCTAGCAAGTATCAGTTACTTACCATAAGGATTATCACATTGGCGACGAGGATAGAGTAATTTACAAAAATAGACATAAGAAAACACGAAAAAAAAAAAAACAACAACAGTCACACGTGTTGCAAAACAAACATGGCTGCCCTACCTCACTACCCGGAATTCGACTGCGAGTCAGAAGCCAAAGCAGCAAGATGGACGAAATACATTAGCAGATTGAGGAACTATTTCATCGCCCACGACATAGAGAGCGATAAAAGACAAAAAGCAATTTTGCTAACGTTTGTTGGTGAGGCGATGAACGACCTCATTGACGAATTACCAGCCGAACAGACCACACCAGGAGAAAACGAAACCCACTTCGACAAACTCGTCTCGGCTGTACAGGCTCATTTCAACCTCCAAAATAACACGGAATACAACGATTTGTATTCCGTAACATCAAACAAACCACGCCGAATGTAGAGGACTTCTACCGGAAATTGAAAGAAGCAGCAGCTACATGTCACTTTGCAGACGCAAACGCTGAGATAAAGTCTCAACTGATAACAGGCTGTTCATCAGAAAAAGTCCGGCAAAAGGGTTTAATAAATTCTAACATGTCACTACACGACTTGATAAATTATGCCAGGACGACGGAAACAATAACAGCGCACCTACAACAAATGCGCTTAGAGGACACGACAATACAAACTACTACTGCAGTAGTAAACAAAGTCACGTACGGACAGCGACAGACACGTGACTGTCCCCGGCAAATTCAGTGCAGGAATTGCAACGGAAAATATCCACATGAACGAGGACCAACGTCTTGCCCAGCATTCCAGAGCCAATGCACTTATTGCCGGAGATGGGGTCACTTCGCCTCTGTCTTTTTTAGAAAAATGAACGACGAGGACAGACAACGTAGAACAAATCGTCCTCCATGTCCACAAGTCCAAACCAGCCGCCGACCGGTGAACTGCATCGAGGACAACCAGCAGGACTCAACCAGCGGCAGTGACACAGAATATGTGTTTCATACAGGTAAGATGAAAAACCTTCCCTGTTTTGATATATCTTTTGGCAATAGCCACCAAACGTTCAATGTGTTAGCCGACTCAGGAGCCACTATCAACATTTTGTCTGAAGCAGATTTCAAGTGTTTAAAACCGACACCATGTCTCCGACCGACAAAAACTGTGATATCTGGATTTGGGGTCAAGCAAACTACTCCAGTTCTAGGCCAATTTAGGACCCTCCTAGAGTTTGGGGGCATCTCCTGCCAAGCTAACATACATGTAATAAAAAGCCCAGAAAAACCTATCATTGGCTGGGAAACATGTGAAAAGCTTAAACTTTTATCAGCAAAAAAGCTCCCAGTTAACCACATCAGCAACTCTGACACACAAATCCCGCAGACAACTCTTAAGCTTTTGGAGGACTATGCAGACCTATTCAATGGCTTAGGTAAACTTAAAGAGAAAAAAGTCCATCTGCACATAGATGAAAATATACCACCCATCGTTCAGAGATACCGCAGAGTCCCCTTTCATGTAAGGAAGGACATAGAAGAGCTAATACAGAAAGACGAGAAACTGGGGGTGATTGAAAAAGCGGAAGGACCAACCCCGTGGGTATCCCCTATTGTGGTGGTACCTAAGAAAGAC
Source organism: Euprymna scolopes (assembly GCF_053919585.1). Classification (NCBI taxonomy): domain Eukaryota; kingdom Metazoa; phylum Mollusca; class Cephalopoda; order Sepiida; family Sepiolidae; genus Euprymna; species Euprymna scolopes. Next base: position 56,228,931 of record NC_136506.1, on the reverse strand, counting down.
CAAAGTAAAATCAGAGTTTGCATTGATATGAGAGCAGCAAACCAAGCTATCAAAAGGGAACGTCACCCTACCCCCACACTTGATGAGCTGAAGGCCATTCTATCGGGAGCCAGTGTCTTTAGCAAGTTAGACCTCAATCAGGGCTACAACCAGTTGGAACTAGCTGAAGAATCCCGATACATTACCACGTTCGCAACACACCTGGGCCTATATAGATACAACAGACTATTTTTCGGTGTCAACTCCACCAGCGAAATATTTCAGGAAGAGATTAGCCAGGCACTCGCAGGGATTGAGGGAGCCATCAACATCAGTGATGACATTCTTTGCTTTGGATTGGACCAATACTTTCTGGAGATTTCCGTCGTGGTCTTGCGACCACGACGGAAATCTCCAGAAAGTATTTCAATGACTACACGAAAAAGGCCTAACACTGAATAGCAGCAAGTGTGAATACAACAAGAGGTCATTGGAATTCCTCGGACACACATTCGGTAATGAAGGCATCAGCCCAAGTAACCGTAAAATAAAAACAATCCTCGAATTACCAGACCCCCAAAACGCATCAGAAGTCAGAAGTTTGTTGGGGATGACCAACTTTTGCGGTGCACAATTCATTCCAGACTACGCAACCCTGACTCATGAACTGCGTCAGCTAACAAAAAAAAACACTCAGTGGTCCTGGACTGAGCACCACACTGAATGTTTAAAAAACCTCAAGGAGGCTTTGAGTAAAGCATGCTCACTTGCCTACTTTGACCCTAACAAACATACTGAGATATATACCGATGCCAGTGTTGTAGGCATATCTGCTGTACTATCACAAGACGGGTGGGTAGTACAATTTGCAAGCCGAGCACTATCCACAGTGGAACAAAGATACTCTCAAACAGAGCGGGAGGCCCTCGCCATCACGTGGGCATGTGAACACTTTCACATATATATCTTTGGGGCCCTATTCACGGTTCACACAGATCATAAGCCCTTAACATCGATCTTTAATAACACCCGCTCCCAACTATCTGCACGCATTGAACGCTGGGTTTTGAGAACACAGCCATACAATATGACTGTCACATACCGACCAGGTCATGACAACCCAGCCGACTATCTCAGCCGCCATCCAGTACATCTACCACCAAGCAACAGGGAGCAGAAAATAGCGGAGGAGTATATAAACTATATTCTCTCAACGTCGACCCCCAAAGCAATGACAATTGATGAAGTTGCAATGGAAACTGCGAAAGACAAGACGCTCACTGCAGTCATTCAAGCCATCCTCACCAACAAATGGCAAGGTGCCAATGACGGCATAAACAAAGCCACGTTTCTCACCCTACATGCCAACCGTGATGAACTATCACTAGCACATGAGGACAGTATCATTCTGAAAGGGCACCGGATAGTGCTACCTGAGACCCTACAAAACAGAGCTGCCAAAATAGCCCATGCCGGCCATCAAGGCGTCGTGAAATCCACGGCCCTCCTCAAGGAAAAAGTCTGGTTTAAAAACATGCAGCCTTTAGTAGAAGAAAACATCAGGAACTGTCACACCTGTCAGATCAGCACTCACAAAACGGCAAGGGAGCCGCAGAAAATGTCCCCACTACCAGCAGCCCCATGGACAGAGGTTAGTGCTGACTTTGGACTTCTCCAGAATGGGAAATATCTTCTTGTTGTCACAGACGAGTACTCACGCTACGTTGTTGTCGATATCCTGGACTCTATCTCAACAAACTCGGTCATACCCCGTTTAGACAAGATATTTGCCGAATTCGGGGTACCAGTATCCTTCAAAACAGACAATGGCCCACCATTCAACAGCCATGATTTCAAAACCTACGCCTCCGTCACCGGTTTCAGATACAGGAAGATAACACCTCTATGGCCCCAGGCCAATGCTGAAACAGAACGCTTCATGCGCACTGTAAAAAAATCCATCAAAGCCGCCTTAATCAAAGGCCAAAGCTGGAAGCAGGAGCTATTCAAATTCCTGTTAGATTACCGAACGACACCGCACTGCACCACCGGTGTTTCCCCAGCCTCAATTCTATTTGGCCGGACCATAAAAAACCGCCTGCCACACCTAGTTGCACCTATAGCTGGAGACCATAGCATTAGGGTACGTGACACTCAAGCCAAGAAAACAATAAAGAAATATGCTGACAGAAAAGTATACGTAAAGCCCAATAATCTGAGTGTGGGTGACACCGTCGTTGTAAAAAGCGATCACACTTCAAAGGCACACACCCCCTATCAACCTAACCCATTAACCATAACAAAAAAAAGGGGATCCATGATTACTGCCACACACAAGGACAACCAAATTACAAGAAATGCCAGCTTCTTCAAAAAAATCCCTAAGCCACTAAGAAACCTCACACATGACCCACCTGAATACTCTTCATCTGAAGATGAGGGACACATGCATGTGACAGCATCACCAAAATCTAAAGAAAACCAAGGACAACACTCTTCAAACCTCAGACACTCAGGCCGCACAAGACGGCCACCCAAAAGATTTGATTGCTAAATACTACAAATACCCCTGTACATAATAATGCATAATTATCATTTTCTTTCCCTTAGGTTGACAGATGCTTCCCTCCAACCCAGCAACGCAAACACTCCAGTCACACCACGCATGAACAAACTCCTTGATGAATATAAAAAAAAATAATAATAATAAAATAAACTTTTTTTTTTTTTTTTTTTTTTTTTTTAAAATAATAAAAAATAAAAGAGCATTGTAATGTCTTTACCAAATAAAGGGAGACCACCGCAGGTGTCACAGGAGTTACGGCCCCTGGCGACATCCGGGGTAGTGGTCAGTCTGATATCCACCGAGCACGATATTCCTCGTTCGTTTTCTCTCTCTCTTCAATCTCCGTCCACCCTACAACCTCACTATGGTAATAACCGATATCTAGCAAGTATCGGTTACTTACCATAGGGATTATCAAAGTATGGCTGGTTATTTCATTACAAACCCACACAAGAAGTAAATCACATCATTTTTCATAATTCTTGGATATGTTACTAATTTCGACATTTATTTTTAATGAAGTAACCAAAATAATCGCGACCTCTTGCTAAAATAATAACTTCCATACATTGTCTGGTCTGTCTACTTCATTACAAATACACTAATCAAATAACTCACATTTCACCATTTTTCATTATTTTTGGATATGTTGCTAATTTCAAACGTCATTTTTTCTGAGTTCAATCACATCATCCCTCTCCTCTTACTAAAATAATACCTTTGAGACATTTCTGGGCTGTTTATTTCATTACAAACACATCAATAAAATACCTCACATTTCATCATTCTTTTAATTCTTGGATATGTTATGAATTTCGACAATCAAATTTAATGAGTGCGCACATCTAATCGCCCAATTCTTAATAAAATCATAAATTTGCTACATTGACTGGGCTGTTTATTTCATTATAAACACACCAATCAAATAACTAAAACTTCGTTTTTCATGATTCTTGGATATGTTACTAATTTCGACAATAATTTTTCATGAGTTAATCCACATTATCGCCACCTCCTATCACTAAAATAATAACTTTCAGACATTGTATGCCTGTTTTTTTGTTTTTTTTTTTACAAACACACCTATCAAGTTACTCACATTTTACCATTTTTCATAATTCTTGGATATGTTACTAATTTCAACAATTATTTTTAATGAAGTAACCCAAATAATCGCTCCACTCTTTTTTAACCGACACGATCCCTTTCCTCTTACAAAAAATAACAACTTTGATACATCTTCTAGTCTGTCTATTTCATTACGAACACACCAATCAAATAACTCACATTTAATCATTTTTCATAATTCTTGGATATGTTACTAATTTCGACAATCATTGTTTATGATTTAACCCACATAATCGACCCCCTCTTACTAAAATACTAACTTTCAGACAATATCTGGTCTGTTTATTTCATTATAAACACACCAATCAAATAACTTACATTTAATAACTTTTCATAATTCTTGGATATGTTACTAATTTCAAACAATCGTTTTTCATGATTTAACCCACATAATCCCCTCTCCTCTTGCTAAAATTATAACTTTGAGACATTGTCTCTGGTTATTTCATGATAAACACACCAATCAAATAACTCATATTTTATCATTTTTCAATTGTAAATTAATCTAATGGTATTTGACAATGTAGCTACATCCAAGGGAGGTCATTTACATATTATGACAATGGTTGTATATTATTCTAATGAAATTCGACAATGAAGCTACATCCAAGCGAGGTCACTTGCATATTATAACAATGATTGTATATTAATCTAATGGTATTCGAGAATGAAACTACATCTAAGGGAGATCACTCGCATATTATGACAATAATTATATATTAATATAATGGATATCTAGAATGAAGCTACATCCAAGGGAGGGCACTTACATATAATTGCAATGAATGTATATTAATCTAATGATATTCGAGAATGAAACTACATCCGAGGGAGATCACTTGCATATTATGACAATAATCATATATTAACTAAATGGATATCTAGAATGAAGCTACACTCAATGGAGGTCACTTGCATATTATACCAATTATGGTGTATTAGTCTTATGGTATACAACAATGACGCTACACTCAAGAAAGGTCACTTGCATGTTATGACAATAAGTGTATATTAATCTAATGGAATTCGTCAATGATGCTACATCCAAGGGAGGTCACTCGCATATTGTAACAATGATTGTATATTAATGTAATGGAATTCGACAATGAAGCTACATCCAAGGGAGGTCACCACATATTATAGCAATGACTATATATTAATCTAATGGAACTCGACAATGTAGCTACACTCAAGGGAGGTCACTTGCATAGCATAACAATGACTGTATATTAATCTAATGTAATTCGACAATGAAGCTACATCCAAGGGAGGTCACTTGCATATCATAACAATGATTGTATATTAATCTAATGTAATTCGACAATGAAGCTACACCCAAGGGAGGTCACTTGCATATTATAACAATGATTGTATATTAATCTAATGGGATTCGACAAGTAAGCTACACTCAAGGGAGGTCACTTGCATATTGTAAAAATGATTGTATATTAATCTAATGGGATTCGACAATGAAGCTACACCCAAGGGAGGTCACTTGCATATTATAACAATGATTGTATATTAATCTAATGGAATCTGATAATGAAGCTACATCCAAGGGAGGTCACTTGCATATTGTAACATATATACTGCGCACGCACCTTCTAAATTTTTCAAATTGGACATATACTGCACAAGCACCTTCAAAATTTTCACATCGGACCTATACTGCACAAGAACCTTCTAGATTGTTCAAACCCGAGTGCCAGATACTACCGGTCAGTTTGCAAGCTTTCTAGACCTTTGTCTCTCAACCTTCCCTGAGCTATGTTCATACACTGTTCTGTCTCCTCTAGGATCCTCCGACCACTCCGTTGTATCAGTTAAGATAAAAATGAAATGTAATAAGTCCCCAGACATACCCCTCCACAGTACTGTATACCGATACTCCATGGCTGACTGCGATAGCTTCCATACATTCATATCTGATCTACTGCTGCATTCCATGTTTAAAAAGGATGTGTCCTCTATAGTATCAGACCTAACCGAATGGTTAATTGTAGGCATAGACCGATTCATACCATCTAAAAAATTCCAACAAAAACCTAACAGCCAACCATGGTTTTCCCCAGAATGTGCTGCTGCCATTGTGCACAGAAATCACTTTTTCCATAACTACCAACGTAATAGATGCACTGAGATTAAAGCTGCTTTCAGCAACCACTGTAAAAGAGTAATAAAAAATGCAAGAGAGCTATATGCCCAGTCTGTTAAATCCAAAGTAGCTGATCAGCGGCTTGGTTCCCACCAGTTTTGGCAAATAATAAATAGGATCCTGAACAGAAGTGTGTGTTTTATCCCAACCATTATCAATAGACCTGAGGTCATCTCGTCAGCATCAGACAAGGCCAAACCATTTGCAAAGAACTTTGCAGCTAATTCTACCCTACACGACGAAGGCCATCAACTCCCCATATTTCCTCCTATAACACAGAACACGCTAGGTAATATACAAATATCTGTGCGTGAGGTCGCCAAGCTAATCAAGAACCTTGATTCCAGTAAAGCAACTGGCCCTGACGGCATCTCAATTAAAGTGTTAAAAAAGCTTCAACCTGAACTTGCTCCCATACTTACAAAACTGTTTAAGTGTTGCCTTAAGGAGAAGTGCTTTCCAACACCCTGGAAAACCTCATCAGTATGCCCTGTATTTAAGAATTCAAGTGATAAGTCCTCTCCCTCTCAGTACAGACCTATAACTCTCCTATGTGTCAGTTGCTGGAATCCATACTAAATAGAGAAATAGTCAACCATCTCAGCAGAAATAACCTCCTTAGTGACACGCAATATGGTTTCCGTTCTGCAAGATCTACCGCAGATATTCTAATGGTTATATCTCATAGGATAAGCGAATCTCTTGACAAAGGCTACCTTTCTAGAGCAATTGCTCTTGACATATCAAAGGCCTTCGACAAGGTATGGCATAAAGGCCTACTTCACAAGATTTCCAGCTACGGTATAACTGGAAATGTTTTCTCAATCATTAAATCATTTCTCTCTAATAGGCTCATAAGAGTAGTGGTCAATGGACAAAAATCAGAGGCCTGCAGTATTAATGCTGGAGTCCCTCAGGGATCCATCCTAGGCCCAACTCTCTTCCTGATTCTACATCAATGATCTCCCAAAACACATACTTAATTCATTCGTTGATATCTTTGCTGATGACACGACCATCTACATCAGCAGCACATCAAGGTCACATGACCAAGAGCTGCCCTCAAAGGTCAACTCCTACTCGAGTGACACTAAAGGCGGTCCTAACCTCTGAGACAGCACCAGTGTCCAAACAGGCTGTCACAACTCCTGCAACCGGAGCACCAACCCCAGCACCGAGGAAACCTAAAACTACGCAGGCCAAGGGGGAGGAATGGATCACGGTAATGAGGCGGAAACGGAAGCCCACAATCCCATCTGCCACCGTCCAACCACCAACCCAACAACCGAGGCAACAACAACAACAGTAACCTCCACAACAGCCGCAGCAACAGCCACGGCAGCAGACAAACCAGCCGTTGAACCAGCCGCAGCAACATCAGCTGCCGCGGCCAATTCCACAACCAATGCCACGAAAACAGCGGCAACAACAAAAACAGCAGCAGCAGCAACAACAGCGAGAACAGGAACAGCAGCAACAAAAACGGCTGCAGCAACCAGAACAGCAACAGCATCAACCAGAGAAACAGTAATTAGAGGAGCAGCAACAACCAACGGTCCCCACACCAATTGAGACGGGGACCAAGCGAAGAAAACACTGCTCCTCTGAGCATCTGCTAGCGAGAGGGAGAGGAACTCAACCTCACCACTCCCCGGTTCATTCAAAAGAATAAAAAAGAAAAGCAAAAAATGGAAAGGGGAAGAAAAGGCAGCCCCCACTCCCTGTGAGCATACACCACCTCTAACAACAACACAACCCACTTCCACCCCCAAACCACATACTGCACCGACACTAGACACCGCACCAACACCAACATCAGACACTGCACCAACACCAACACCAGACACCGCACCAACACCAACACCAGACACTCGTCCCCACACCAATGCAAATTGAGCCGCCATCCCAGAAAGAAAAGAATGAACCCGGGAGAGGGAGAGACCCTTCAGATTCTTCCACTTACGGACTCACTCCAACAGGGACCCTTGTCCTCGAAATGAGGGAGGAACTTTGTTTTATAGACCCCCAGTCTGTGGCAATGGACTTACCACACCGGCAGAGAAAAAATTTAAAACCTCTGCTGGACTGCCAACAGATAGGGGGAAAAGACGTTAATGTCCCCTCTAATTTCCCGGATGCCCCACGGCTAACAACTTTCGTCAGGCTTCCTGAGGCCTGCAAGACCAACGTGTGGACAATGCTGGAGGCCGCTGAAGGGGCTGGTCCGGGAATTGAACATTAGGAAAAATGATCCTTCCCTTGAGGAACTCGCAAAACAATGCAAGGGAAGGGTCCCAGTGTTGGTCCATCCGTCACTTTATAGGGACCTTAAATTGACTAACCCTTTGGATGTTGGCAGCATTGTGAGAAAAGGTCAGGATATGAAAAACCTGACCACCTTGAGCATTGCACACAACGTTGGTGTCCTCTCCCCGGCTGACTTCGGAGCTGAGTGTAACACACCTTAAGGTAGGTACCATGGCTTTGAATTTGGCTAGTCTGAATGCGAGGGGCTTGAGATCATCGGGCCGGGCGGCTCGCCTCCGGCACAACCTCTTGTCCCTGGGAGTGGATGTGGCTGCGATTCAGGAGACACATTTCGTTTCTTCTGTGGACTGTCAGGTGCTGGCGCGAGACTTTGAGGTTTTCTCAGCATATGGCAGCCCGTGGGGGAAGGGAGTATCCTTGCTAGTTAAATGTACCCTTTCTGCGACGGTTGACGTTGTCCATAGAGATGCGGAGGGCAAGTTGGTCATGGCAGATGTTGCCGTAAAAGATTCTGTGTTTCAGGTGATTGCAGTTCATGCGCCCAGCACCGCTCGTGAGAGGGTCTCATTCTTCAGTCAGCTTGACGCGTTTGTAGATTGTCGGAAGCGGGTAGTGCTAATGGGGGATTGGAATGCCATCTTAGACCCCGACATAGATAAGGTATAGGCGGAGCTAGAGGGACGGAGAGGTGCGAGTCCAGCCTGGCTGATCTGATGGCTAGATGCGGACTGGTTGACAGGTTTCGGGTCAAGCATCCAGGGCGGGAAATGTGGACATGGACCAATAGTGTTTCCTCCTATCCAAATACCTATTTGGACAGGATGTTAGTTAGGAGAGGCGAAGTAGACTTCCTATCCTGTCCCACATTAACTTGGCTAGGCCAGACGGACCATAAATTAGTTATGGCCTGGCTGAATCTAGGAAATAGGCCTAAGTTAGCGGGGTACTGGAAGTTAAACACCTCCCTTCTGGAGATACAAGACTTCTGAGATCAGTTAAGAGAATTGATTAAAAAGGCACTAGTGGGGGCGGTTACTGGGAGTAAGTGGTGGTTAGGTCTCAAAGCCAAGATCAGAAGCTTCGTCAAGTATGCCCAGCGCCTCGCACTAGATAAGGCCAAGACGAAGAAGCAGCTAGAGCAGAAACTAGCCCAGGCTATTGGGGAGGGTGATAGGGTTAGTCAGGAACTAGCTAAGCAGGACCTTCTACACGAGACTAGCGAGTGTTACTGAGGCCAAGTATGTTTCTAGGCGTGGCTCGGACAAATACATTGCGAAAATCAAACATCCGAATGGACGCACCCTGGAATAGACTCGGGAGATCTGCGAGGTGTTTCAAGAACATTTCGAAGAGCATTTTACGCAGCAGCCCGATCTTCCGGTCCTTGAGTTTAGCGACTATTTGGCCGACTATCCCCGCCTCGAGGCGGCTAGAGTGGCTAGTTGCGAGGGCTGGGTGACGGAGCGGGAGGTCTTTACTGCACTGAAGCAGGTCAGCTGTGACAGATCGCCAGGACTTGATGGTCTGCCATACAAACTGTACTTGAGGTTGTCGCCCATGTTTCTGCCTCTTCTAACGGATATGTTCAACCATTGGTTTGCTCAGGGATCCATCCCAGGGCAGGTAACCAAGGGAATGATCACATTGCTGTAGAAAGGTGACGGGCATGGAGGGGAAGAGTTAGACAACTACAGGCCCATAACTCTGCTAAACACAGAGTTGAAGATTTTGGCCAAGGTCCTGTCGAATCGGCTGCAGGTTGTTATCGACGAGTTGGTTGAACCGGAACAGAACTACGCTGTGAAGGGGAGATCGATTCAGAACAACTTGCACCTGATCCGCACGATCCTAGAGGGGGGAATAGATGACGACACGGAAGCCGCACTGATCAACTTAGATCAGTCCAAAGCTTTCAATAGGGTCGACTATCATTTCCTGGCATCTGTCTTAGAGGCCACCGGTTTTAAACCGGACTTTTGCAAGTGGATCTTCATAATGTATCGACAGCCCATGGCTGTCGTGCAAGTCAACAGAAAGCATTCGAAACCCTTTGTTATCTCTCGGTCAGTTCGTCAGGGTTGTCCTCTGTCGCCCCTGCTTTATGTCCTGGCTTTGGAGCCTCTGCTCCGCAAGCTGAGACATGGAGAGGCAAATTCGGCCCTGCACGGAATGGCTCTGCCTGGCGGCTCAGCTGCCAAGGTATCCGCGTTTGCCGATGATGTCACAGTCTTTGTGTCGGGCTTCAGAGACATTGAGGTCATGTCGGAAGCACTCGCACAGTACGAAAGAATCACGGGGGCCAAGATAAACCGCAGCAAGTCGGTAGGACTGCGGTTGGGCGCATGGAGTGGCAACGCAAACCTCCTGGCGCCCTTCAGCTGGACAGATGGCCCGGTCCGGATCCTCGGCGTGTGGTTCGGACTGGGTCTCCAGCTTGACAGGAATTGGTTGGAGGTACGGTCAAAGGTGGAGGTTGCAGTCAATTCGTGGCTTCCTAGGAAACTTTCCTTAAAGGGTAGAGCTGAGGCGTGCGCCACTTACGTCTTTCCTCTCATCCTTTACCGACTGGCCGTACTTCCCCTGCCTGCACAACACCTAAAAGCTCTTGTCGAACTCTTGTCCTCGCTCCTTTGGGACAGAGGAAGACACTGGGTGAGCAGACAGGTCTGTATTCAACGTCCATGTGAGGAAGGCTTGGGAATGCCGGACTTGAAGTGTCATCGAGATGCTGAGAGGCTGGCCTTCCTGAGCCACTATATGCAGGATGACCAACCGTGGCACCCCGTGGTTACTGCTGCCTTCCCCGACCTCGTTCTCGAGCCTTCCATCGAGAGCCGTCGCAGGCCGCGGGGAGAATCTACTTACATGAAAGAGTGCCGAGCCGTGCTAAAACGACTACCAAGGTTCAGTGATCTTGTGACTGCTACCCGTAGGGAACTCCACAGGGATCTAGTGAAGGGGCCACCGACGACCCGCTATGTGTGCGTTTGGGGTGGCAGCAGAGTGGGATCCGCTCCGCGTGGAGCTGGGCGCCAGGTTCGAGTCATCTGAACAATTCGGAGTTCTCTCTGAGCTGGCGATTGGCCCGAAATGTACTTCCACTCAACAACATACAATGCAGTTCCGGGTTTTTGGAATCGCCTGATTGTCCCCGTTGTGGGACAACGGCTGTAGAAACGACTGATCACGCTTTCTTCGATTGCCGTGAACTCCGCCAGTACTGGTCGTATGTCAGCGAGGTGATGGCTCGCATCGATCCTGAGCATCCTCGCCCAATTACTGTATCCAATGTTGTGGACAACATGAGGCCGCCGTGGGACTGGGAAAGACAAATGGTCTACGTTACGATCCTGGCCGTGACCAGAATGGTGATTTGGACGTCGCGTCTGCAAGGTTGCCGGGTGGTGTTGTCTTTTTCTGATCAAGATCTGATCGCTTTCTTTAAACACCAACTACGGGTGAAGATCAGATGTGATAGAAGAAGGCTGCATCGCGCAGCATTTGACAGAAGATGGATACATGTGGCAAGTCTGTGTATACGAAGAGGAGCCAAATTTGAATACGTGTTCCCCGCCTAGGTGTGGAATGCGCAGTTCTGTAAAGTAAAATTAAACAAGTAGCCTCTCAGCTAGCTGAGTGTGTGTTCCATCCCTCCCCGATTAGGAAGCCTCCAAGATCCCCATCCCCTCTTACCTGCAATTTTTGTTTTCACCCCTTCCTCTAAATTTTACCCATCTTGGAGAGAAAGAAATACAAACTAACCCCCATCCCTTACCCACAAAATTTTCTTTTCTCCATTCACCCCCATCTAGAGGGCATTCCCACCTAGAGACTGACCCGCAGAAGCGAGGTTCCTTTTACAAACCTAGTGGAACGGGCAGTCTATCAACTAGACGGGGTTGGGAGGGTTCTACTAATCACCTTTTGTTTTTTATTCCCCCGCCCTCGACACAAATGAATTATTGTACCATTTTATTGTTATCTTTTTTGTTTTTACACGTCAATAAAAAATGTTTTAAAAACTGGGAGTTAAGTAGGACGTCTCTCAATATGAAAGGGTGAATGCGGTATTATGGTGAAAGAAGATACTAGCTGGGAGAAACTTTTGATTTTGTTTAGTTCTGGAGTGACAAGGATGACCAACGACCCCCACAATCCCCCCTTTTGAGTTGGCCATGTGCCTAAGTTTTTTGTTCATCGTTGATTTTGACTGTATTTTTAACATGAATAAAAAATTTAATATCTCAAAGTGTAGTATCTGTTCCCCAGTTACTTATTTTTGATTTTTTTCAAGAGGTCCGCCACTTGACCCACCCGTTAATTTTAAGGCTTTTACTTTGGTCACTTTTGTGACTTTACTAACATTTGTTAGTGGGACCGACCCCCTCTTTGGGGAGTCTGGACCCTTTTCGCTCCCCCAGGACTAACGCCATTGTGTGGTAGTCTGGACCCGAAAACCGATCCCTTCTTCGGGAGTTTGCTGTTCTCAGGACCGACGACACTTTCTTTGGTAGACGCGACCTGGTTGGGTTAGCTTAGGATTTTTTTATTTTGGGTACTTCGTTTCCTCCTCTCCTCTGAGGTTGAAATGGTCTATTCTCTCCTCTCTTAATTGCCTGAGCAGCTCTCTGACCTGCCAGGCCCAATCTTTGTCTTCCTTCGCTGCTCTCCCAGTGGATTGAGCAGACCGGGTTCTCTTTCTCGCTTCCTTGGGGTTGTTTGTGGGCAGGCTGACGCGGGTAGGGCGGGTGTTTCGTTTGTCTATCCTCTCTCTCTCTTAATTGCGACACGGCACTCTGACCCGCTAGCACCCACTGCATATTCTTTCGCTGCTCTCCCACTTGCGGGGATCTGAGCTGACTAATCCGACATCCCCGTGAGGGGAGGTCAATCAACTTTCTCTCATCTGACCTCACCCATTTCCCTCCACACCCCCATATCCCTGCATTTTCTTTTCTCCCCTACTACACTTTGGTCCGCGGCAGCGGCCAGTGCAGTTTTTCCACACGATACCGGGGAAAAGGCGCATACCACCGCGGTTGCTCATATCTCCCCACTCGAGTACTCCCCATCGGAGGGAGCACCTCCCACAAAGGATGAGGAGAAGGCCAGGGTAGGGCCACAGCCCGCGGCGACCCAGGCAGCGCCAACACCAGAAGGGCAACCAAACCAGCCCCCTGCTCCCCACGAGGGCCACTCCCCAGACCGGGGAGTAAAAGTAGCGGCTGACGAGGGAACGAGGTGCGATCAGGGTGATACACATCCTGCGACACCCCTTCCACCTCAGTCCTCGTCGGTCGGAGAAAGCACTCCCGCTCAGGCTCCCCAAGAGGAAAGGGACCAGGAAGGCAGCTGACGAGGGAAAGAGACACCTTTCCGGGGGACCACTCCCAACGATCCCCCCTCCACCTCAATCCTCATCAGCCGGAGAAGACCCCAACGCTCCTGCTCCCCACGAGGACAGCTTCCCCGCAGATGAACAGAGAGAAGTTGGAGACGAGGAGGCTGAAGGCAACAATGGTGACTCACAGCCCGTGACACCCCCAGTCTCCCAGCCCTCCTCCAGCCACCAAGCACCTACTCCCCATGACGGCAGCTCTCCAATGCCCGAAGGGAAAGATGATGAAGACGGAGTTGCCCGTAGAACCCAAACGCTTTTCAGGGACACTTTGGAATCGCTAAAGGCTCTCAGGGGGGAATTTAAGGCACCACCGCCCAAAGCTCCCCAAAATACTCCGACACTACCAAAAGCCCCGAAATCCAACGCAACGACAATAAAGCCCGATGGGAGAAATCCCATGACTCAATCTCCGGGCAAAAGGAAGGAAACGGACCAGAAGGCGGGCCAAAAGCAGTCTACGACACCACAGGAAGACTGGCCAGAGTTAGCCCCAAACAAAAGGGCCAAGCAGCAGCAACAACAGAGCCAGCAGCAGAAGGAAAAGGCAGTGGTAGCCGATATCTTCCCCGGTCCGTCCAACACCAAACAGGACGAGACTACGGCATGAGGCCCTCCGGAGCTGGAGCAGATGACACCCGATGATTATAGGGAACTCTTCAGCTCCACTTACAAGGATGTCACGAAGGGAACAACCATCACACCCCTTCCAGGACAGATTGAAAAATTGGAGAAGAGAGTTCTCTCCCCGATCACCTCTGACCTCAAGACCAGGAGTTTAACGGGTGTCAACAAAGACACCATGGTGGAAATCCTCATTGACTTGAACATTCCAGCAAGTTATATATGCAGGAGGAGTTTCGCCATGTGGGACATTCTGCTCCCCAGAGAGGAGGATGCAAAAAGACTGGCCAGGACTGAACACATAAGCAGGAACATTCGGCTCCAGCCAGTATACCTCGGCGGGAGGAACACCACTGTCTCAGTACTGAACCTCCCGTGATACATGACCCCGGAAAACAAGTTGGGGCCATACTGAGTCAGTACGATGAGGTGGAGGCAGTTGCCCCAGCTCGCGGTCGACGCAACGTTTTGACTGGGGACTACAAAGTTCGGATGGTCCTGGGCAAGGACAGTTTTGACAACATTCCAGCATTGCTCAAGTTTGGAGAGCAGACCATGACACTGATCGTGGAGGGGAGAAAACCTCACTGCTGGCACTGCCAGTTGAGGGGACACATGGCCAAGGACTGTCCTAAAAGGCAACCAGTGAACCCCCCGGGAAAAGTCCCCACCAAAATACCCGCTAAAACCCCAGCAGAGGTACAAGCCACAGCCAATTCCAACCCGGCAGCAGAAGCAGGTTGGGCAACGGTCACAAGGAAGGGCAGACCCAACAAAAATCTGCCCAAACTAATAACGACCAAAACCCAACCCGAAATCACCCCGATGGACACTCAGGCGCCCTCTTCCTCAAACAAGAGGAAGCTCCAAGTCTCTGAGGAAGAGATCGCGTTGGAGGGTCTAGAGACAGCCACAGACACAGAAGAGACAACCTCAGAGGCAGCAGGCAGCAAGAGAACGACGAAGAGGAGGAAAAGCCGGAGATCCAAGTGAGATACCCTAACCCCTAAAGACAATATCCAACCAGCCGAGGCTGAGCCCCCCAAATCCCACCCCTCAAAACAGCCAGAGCAATGTCCCCCCTCCCTCCTCGAACCCCCAAGAACACTACGTCGCAATCCATCCCCCAGAAAGTTCGAGTAACGACCCCAAAAAACAACCTCCCCCGCCAACATACACCCCAACACCCGACATCCCCTCCCCTACTCCTCCTGCACCCACTCCCCCTCCAGTCAAGGAAAAACACACCTCACCAATCCGCATGGAACGGACAAAGAGAATCCCCTTCCTTCCAGGATGAAGGATATGTGAGACGGGCCCTCTGCAGCCAACAACAGAACTGAAAGGCCAGCAGAAGGTCCGTTATACACAGCTAAAAAACTTTCTTTACGTCGGTGGCGATAATGTCACCGACCCAACCAAGTTCAAGGATGCTCCCTTGTTGACCACATTTATTAGGGTCAACAAGGATTCCAGGACTGAGGCCCTCTGGGCGTGGATAGACGCCGCGAAGGATGCAATCCCAAGCCAGCAGCTGGTGGACACGGAGCATCTTTCGCTAAACAATTTAGTTTTTAAATGCGAGGGCAGAGTACCTGTATATATTCACCCCTCCTTCTACAGGGCTTTAAAACTAATTTTCCCCCTGGACGTGGGAGGTGTGGCCAAGAATGGAGTACCCTCTGCAGACTTACTGACCGGAAGCCTTGGACAGGCCTGCCACGTCCTCACCCCCGAGGATTTCAGGCCCGTGTGTGACACTGAATAAGGTAGGTGACCATGGCTTTAAACTTGGCTACTTATAATGTGAGGGGCCTCAGATGTCGAAGCAAGGCCGCGCGCGTGCTGAGAGATCTGATTTCCCTCAAGGTAGAGATTGCCGCTATACAGGAGACCCACTTTATTTGTGACGGGGATTGTCAGGTGCTGGTGAACGATTACGATGTTTACTCAGCATATGGCAATACCTATAGTCGTGGAATCTCCTTGCTATTAAATCGCACCCTATCAGCGTCGGTGAATGTTGTTCACGCGGACAAGGACGGGCGGGCGATTGTCGTCAATGTTGCCGTTAATAGCAGTGTGTTTCGGATAGTCGCAGTTTATGCACCCAACTTCGCTATGGAGAGGGCTTCCTTCTTTCGACGGGTGGAGGGCTTTGTAGATGATCCAGAGAGGGTAGACTTAATGGGTGATTGGAATGCCATCCTTGATCCCAGGATAGATAAGGTCGGGGAAACTAGCGGGTCGGTGTAGTGTGAGAGCAGTCTGTCTGACCTGATGGCTTCATGCGACCTAGTCGATAGATTTCGCCTGGATCACCCGAGACGGGAGATGTGGACGTGGCATCCTAATACGCCTTCCTATCCAAGTACTTACTTCGATCGGATGTTAGTTAGAAGAGGCGATGTAGATTTCCTATCTTGCTCCACGTTCCACTTTTTAGGACACTCGGACCATAAACTAGTTATGGCCCGTCTGAACTTGAGCCCTAGGCCTAGACTGGCTGGATACTGGAAGTTCAACAGCACCTTGTTGGAGCTGGAGGACTACCGGTTGAAGGTTACAGAGATAATCCAACGGGCATTAGTGGGGGCGGTTACCGGGAGTAAGTGGTGGGTTAGTCTCAAGGCTAAGATTAGACGTTTCTCGGTCAAGTACAGCCAACGCCTCACACTAGATAAGGCTAAGGCCAAGAAGCGTACAGAGAATAGGCTGACCCAGGCATTGGAGGGTGGGGACCCCCTAGAGATAGCACTAGCTAAACAAGACCTCAGCCGCTTGGCTAGCAAGCGGTACGAGGGCCAGATAGTTAGGGCTAGGCTAATGAAAGTCTCGAACGAGGCTGTTAATGTAGACGCTGTTGAGCGTAAGGCTGCTCTAAGGCACGGCTCGAACGGGTACATTCGAAAGGTAAACGACCTGGAAGGGCACGCCCTCGTGTCGACGCAGGAGATTTGCAAGGGGTTTCGAAGACATCTATCGGAGTGCTTCACCCAACTACCCAGACTCAGGGTCGAAGTTTGGCAGCTATTTGGCCGACTCGCCCCGCCTCATGGCGGCTCGAGCGGCTAGCTGTGATGGGCTTGTCGCGGAACATGAGATCATTACTGCGTTGAAGCAGGTTGGCTGCAACAAGTCCCCGGGGCTTGATGGTCTACCCAACGAATTCTACTTGAGGCTGTCGCCCATGTTGGTCCCTATTCTGAAGGATATGTTCAACCATTAGTTTGTTCAGGGCTCCATCCCTGGGCAGGTGACCAAGGGAGTGATCACATTGCTGAGGAAAGGTCAATGGCATGGTGGGGAGGAAGATTTAGACGATTTCAGGCCCTTGACTCTGCTAAACACAGAGTTAAAGATTTTGGCCAAGGTTCTTGTGAATCGGTTACAGGTTGTCATCACTGACTTGATCGAACCAGACCAGATCTATGCTGTGAAGGGGAGATCGATTCAGGACAATCTTCATCTGATACGCACGATCATAGAGGGGACAGAAGACGACGCCGAGGCCGCGCTGATCAGTTTGGATCAGTCCAAGGCTTTCGATAGGGTGGACCATAGGTTCCTGGGATCTGTGCTGGAGGCCGCCGGATTTAATCCGGACTTCTGCAAGTAGATCTCTGTACTGTATGACAGGCCGACGGTAGCGGTGCAGATCAACGGTAAGCTGTCGGAGTCTTTTGCCGTCTCCCGGTCGGTGCGACAGGGTTGTCCGCTGTCGCCTCTCTTGTATGTCCTGGCATTGGAAACCCTCCTTCGCAAGTTAAGTGACGAGACGACTACACCAGTCCTGCGCGGGATAACTCTCCCTGGAGGCACACGTGTCAGGGTTTCCGCGTTCGCCGATGACTTCACCGTGTTCGTGTCTTGCCCCACGGACATTCAAGTAGTCACCGAGGCGCTCGCTCGATATGAAGAAGTTACAGGGGCCGTCTTCAATCGCAGTAAGTCGGTGGGTTTGTGGTTGGGTGCCTGGACCGGAGTAAATTCGCTTCCGGGCATTTTCAGTTGGACCGACGGCCCGGTCCGGATCCGTGGTGTGTGGTTCGGACCGGGTCTCCAGCTGAATAAAAACTGGTCAGAAGTAGAGGCCAAGGTCGAATCCTCTGTTAAGACTTGGGTTCGAAGGAAATTGTCCTTGAAGGGTCGGGCGGAGGCGTGTGCTATATATGTCTTTCCGCTCATCCTTTACCGTCTGTCTGTACTTCCCCTCCCTGCAAAACGACGAATCAGCTTACAGGAGCACCTCGACACACTCTTGTGGAACGAGAGTAAACATTGTTTGCAGAGAGGTCTGTGTTTGAAATCCGAGCGAGGGAGGCTTAGGACTGCCCGATCTCCTGTGTCACAAGCACACAGAGAGGTTGGCCTTCCTGAGCCGTTCATTGTACGTAGACGTTCCATGGGTCACTGCGGTTGAAAGCTCGTTTTCCAATCTCACACCTGACCCCTCGATCGAAGCACATAGAGTGAATGAGGTATTTTGGTAAATTTTGCCAGTCAAGAGTAAGACTCCAAAGTCTTCATGATTTACTTTTGTTAGATAGTCACAAAGACCCTGAACTTTTCCCCTCCCCAATTTCTTATAGGGCTTTGTGCCTAAGTTTGTTGTATTGTGTTTTTTCATGTTTTTTCAATTTTCTATTGCAAACGATGTAAAATATAATGACAATAGACTATATAAATAAGCTCAAAGTGTAGTATCTGTTCTCCAGCATACGAAACTTGTGCTCTTAGAAGGGATCCACCACCGGGCTCTCGGGCTAGGTTTAAGGTGTTTTTTGCATACTAACCTTCGTTAGCAAGGACCGGACCCCCTCTTTAGGAGAGTCAGGACCTCGAGGACCGACTCCACATTGTGGGAGCTTGGACCCGAAAACCGATCCCTTCTTGGGAGTTTGGAATTTTGGGACCAGCACCACTAGTTGGTAGTTATGACCGGCTTTCGTTTGTTTTTTCTTGTTTTTCTTCATTTCGGTCTCACCTCTCGAGACTGGGATGGTCTACTCTCTCCACACTAATTGCCTGAGCAGCACTCTGACCTGCCAGGCCAAAACTTTGTCTATTTTCGCTGCTCTCCCGTTGGATCGAGCAGACAGGGTTCGCTTTCTCGCTTCTGTTGGGTAGTTAGTGGGTAGGGTGACGTGGGGGAAGGGCGGGTGTTTCGTTTTTGCTCCCCTCTATGGGCAAAGATGTCTATCCCCTCTCTCTCTTAATTGCGACGCGGCACTCTGACTCACTAGCACCGTCAAAAACTCTAATTTCTTCCGAGCCCGCTCCTCACCCTCCAATCCCCTGGATTTTCTTTTCTCCCCACTAAACTTTGGTCCGCGTCAGCGGCCAGAGCTACCACCACGATACCAGGCAGGCAGACCATACCAGTCCAAATGCGCAACATTGCACCGCTGGAAGAATCCCTGACGAAGGGAACCAAGCCCTCTTCCCCTAAGAAGGCGGAATGCAAGGTAGGGCCGCAGCCCGCGGCGAACTTGCACCAGATTGACAGGGTAGGGCCGCAGCCCGCGGCGACCCATGAAGATGCAGCTGCAGCACCCGGAAATCGTGCAACTGCTCCCCACGAGGGCAACCAGCTGGGAAAAGCCCATCCCAACATGCCGGGTGTGGAAAGAGCGGTGGATTCTGAGTCAGCGTCAACCAAAGACCCAGAACCATCGAAAACAGCAAGAGAACAAGTCTCTCCCACTCCCCAAAAGGGCGACTCCCCTTCGGTGGAAAGGGAAGATGAGAGCAGCAATACCGAGGAGCTGTTCCTCGCCACGATCGCCTCCCTTCAGTCACTCTTCTGGGATGAAGCTGACGATCCGCCCTCCAACACTCCCCAAGAGGGCAATGACCAAAAGGAGATAGCGAAGAAAGGAAGCAGCAACGTACCAGCCTGTGCTGACAAAACCAAACGGGCAGGAACAGCACCACCCCCAGCCGCCACACCTTCTACATCATCTGCCGGAGATGCACCCCCAGAAGGGGAGGTACCACCAAGCCCCAAGAAAAGCCGTACTCAGCAGCCTTCCAAGAGGAAGAAGGGAGTAACCCAGGGGGTCGGCCACAGCCAGGATACAAACACATCAGTAGACTGGCCAGCGCTGTCCCCCAACATTGAGACGAGCCTAGCGGACCCCAAACCCAGCGAATCCAACATTAAAGGAGCAGCGCCAGCAAGCCCGCGCACGGAGCCAGCCAAACCCAAGCATGGTGAGAACACGGCATGGGGTCCGCAATCCCAAGAAGAGCAGCTGACACCCGAAGGCTACAGAGAACTGTTTTCCTCGACTTATAAAGAGTACACCAAGGGAAACATCATCCTTCCCCTTCCTGGACAAGTCGAGGAATTGGAAAAACGTGTTCTTTCCCTGATCACTTCAGACCTAAGAACCAGGAGCCTCATGGGAGTCAGCAAGGAAACCATGATTGAACTCCTTCTCGACCAAAACATTTCGGCCAAATACGTCTGCAGAAGGAGTTATGCAATGTAAGACGTGCTGATCCCCAGCCAAGAAGAAGCTGCAAGACTGTCCAGGACGGACCGGAACTGGAAAAACATCCGTATCCAGCCGGAGTACTTGACCAAGAGAAGAGCCATTGTCACCATGCTGAACGTGACATGTCACATAGGGGCCAAACAACTGGGTGCCATACTCAGCCAGTACAGTGACGTTGAGGCGGTAACCCCGGTCAAAGCCCAACGCAACGTATTGACCAGGGATTACAAGGTACAGATGGTCCTGAACAGAGCCGAATTCGACAAGTGGAGAATGTCGGTGATTGTGGAGGGAAGAAAGCCACAGTGCTGGCATTGTCAGAAACAAGGACACATGGCCAAGGACTGCCAAAAAAGAGCCCCGGCCAAGGCCCTGGAAAAAACACCAGCTAAAGCGACGACTGAAGCAGTCCCAACCAGAGTGCCATCAGAGGCTCAGGCTACCCCAGCAGCAGAGGCTGGATGGTCGATGGTCACCAGGAAGGGTAAACCCTCCAAAAACTTACCCAAGCAAGTGGTGATCAAAGACTATCCCGAAAAAGCCACTAGTGTTTCGGCCATGGAAGTGGAGACACCCTCTTCCTCTGGCAAGAGGAAACTACAAGAGTCGGAGGACGAGGAGGAGGAGAAGGAGGAGGGAGCATCCAAAGAAGAGGCTGGCCAACCCAAAACGACCAGCAACACCGTCACAAAGACTACGAAGGAGGAAAGAAAGACAAGGAGGAAGAAGAGCCGGAGAACCAAAGTTATCTCCCCGGACATTACCATCACTGAAACCCCCCTACCCCCAACCCCCATTCAACCAGAGCCAAAACACCCCTCCCCATCAAGATCCCCCAAGAAGTCATCCCGGTACCCCTCTTGAGACAGTGTAAAGGGGATGGAAAATCACCCCAATCCCCCAACTCAGGACACTCCTCAAAGTCCTGTCACCACCCCTACCCCTATTCTTCCTCCTCCTCCTCATCCCCATCCACCTACTACTACCAAAGAAGGCCAGGCCACCACTACGAAAGTCCGTACAGAACGCACTAAGAAGTTTGCCAGGAGACAGGATATGTTAAGCGGGCTCTCTGCTACCAGTTCCGGAGTTGAAAGGGAAGCAGAAAGCACAGTACAAGAAACTCCGGAACTTTGTGCACATCGGGGCGGAGAACATTACCAACCCCAGCAACTTCAAGGACGCGCCGATGCTGACAACTTTTGTTCGGGAGTACAAAGACCCCAGAACTCAAGCTCTCTGGAATATGCTAGAGGCAGCGAGGGATGCCATAAAGGGCCAGCAACTGGTGGACACGGAGCACCCCTCACTCAGAAAAATAAACTTTCAGTGTGAAGGAAGAATCCCCATCTACTGTTATCCTTCCTTCTACAGGGCATTAAAATTAACCTTTCCCCTGGACGTGGGAGGCGTGGCCAAGGATGGACAGCCTTCTACGGATTTACTTACCGGCAGCCTTGGCCAGGCCTTCTACGTCCTCATGGCCGAGGATTTCAGACCCGTCTGTGACACTGCTTAAGGTAAGTGAACATGTCTTTGAACTTGGCCACTTTTAATGTGAGGGCCATCAGGTGTCGAAGCAAGGCGCGTTGTGAGAGACCTGGTGTCCCTTAAGGTAGATATTGTCGCTATCCAGGAGACTTTATTTGTGATGAGGATTGTCAGGTGCTGGCAAATGATTACGATGTTTACTCAGCATATGGCAATAATTATAGTCATGGAATCTCCTTGCTAGTGAGTCGCACCCTGTCAGCGTCGGTGAATGTTGTTCACGCAGGCGAGGACGGGCGGGCGCTCATTGTTGATGTTGCCTTTAATTGCAGTGTTCTTCGGATTGTCGCTGCTTATGCTCCCAATTCTGCTGTAGAGAGGGTATCCTTTTTTCGACGGTTGGAGGGCCTCTTAGTGGATCCAGAACGGTTAGTTCTAATGGGTGATTGGAATGCAATCCTTGATCCCAAGATAGATAAGGTCGGAGGGGCTAGTGGGTCGGTGTGGTGTGACAGCAGTCTGTCTGACCTGATGGGCTCGTGCGATCTCGTCGATAGATTCCGTCTGGATCATCCAGGGCGGGAGATGTGGACTTGGCATGCTGTAGTGCCTTCCCATCCGAGTACTTACTTGGATCGGATGTTAGTTAGAAGAGGCGACGTAGACTTTCTATTGTGCCCCACGTTCAACTTGTTAGGACACTCGGACCATAAACTTGTTATGGCCCGTTTGAACTTAAGTGCTAGACCTAAACTAGCTGGATACTGGAAGTTCAACAGCACCTTGTTGGAGCTGGAAGACTACAGGTTGAAGGTTACCGAGTTAATTCAGCGGGCTGTAGTGGGGGCGGTTACAGGGAGTAAGTGGTGGGTTAGTCTTAAAGTCAAAATTAGACGCTTCTCTGTTCAGTACAGCCAACGCCTTGCACTAGATAAGGCAAAGAAGCGCTTAGAGGATAAGCTGACCCAGGCGGTAGAGGTCAAGTAGTTAGAGCTAGGTTAATGAAAGTCTCTAACGAAGCTGTTAATGTTGACGCTGTTGAGCGTAAGGCTGCTCTAAGGCGGGGTTCGGACGGGTACATTAGGAAAGTACATAACCTGGAAGGACGTGCCCTAGTATCAACTCAGGAGATCTGCGAGGGGTTTCGGGAGCATCTATCGGAGCGCTTAACCCAACTACTCGGCCTCAGGGTCGATGAGTTTTGCAGCTATTTGGCTTACTCGCCCCGCCTCACGGCCCCGGGGCTTGATGGTAAAGATCAGATGCGATTGGAGGAGGTTGCCTAGAGTGTAATTCAACAAGAGGTGGGTGCACAGCACTAGTTTGTGCATCCGTCGAGGAGCCAAGTTTCAATACGTGTTTCCCCGTTAAGCATGGCACGGGTGGTGCTGGGTCCTTCGGAACCCATCCCGCTTAGATTCTAGCTAAGAAAAACTTAAGAAGACTCTTGACTGGTGGTACAAATGAGATCCTGTTCCTGATTTTATTTTTTGGTATTAGAGAACCTCTGAGTCTGCCCATCCCCTTTGCGCCACATCTTTGCTTTTTGACATCCCCGGTCATCCCCCTACTCAGAGGTCACCTTCCAACCCCCTCCACACGTTGCTTTATTTTCTCCCACTTCCATTAAGGTTTCTTCCCCAATCCCGATTAGGGATCGCCCTGCTTGTTTTCGGTTCCCCGGAAAACAGTGGGGGGGGGGGGGTCTAGTCACCTAGATTAGTACAAAGGGGGGCCTCACTAACAACCCAGTAGAATTTATTTTTTATTTTTGATATGAACATTTTTGATTAGCTTTCCTCACTCCACGAACATTTTTACTCTTAATTCAAAACCTTTTTTTTTATTTTTCTAATGAAATTGAACTTTATTTTCTCACACATGCACACCAAATATTATATATTTTATATAAAAAAAAAATAAATAATGCATTCACAACACACAGACACCTTTTTCTTTTTCTTTTTGTAAATATGTCAAAGTTATTAAAAACGCTGGGGTTTTATTAGTTAGATTAGGATCCAAAGAGTGAATGAGGTATTGTGGTAAATGTTGCCAGTCAAGAGTAAGACTCCAAAGTCTTCATTATTCACCTTTTGTCACTTTAGTCACAAAGACCCTGTACCCTCCCCCTCCCCATTTCTTATGGGGCCTTGTGCCTAATTTTGTTAATGAAAATTTTTGTGTGTTGCAGTTGCAAAATTGTATGTCCAAATTTTTGAAAATAATAAAATATATAAATAAGATCAAAGTGTAGTAACTGTTCTTAGAAATAAAGTGGTTTCATCTTTCACCCTCTCCCCCAACTCATATTATGTCTGCCACCTTCCTCCCTCTAAATAGAATTAGTTAATATACGAAAAATGTATAACACGCTTCTTTTTTTTTACTTAGTCTTTAAATCTCGTTTCCTGTCTAGACATCTCTCTCTCTCTCTCTCCCTCTATCTATCTATCTATCTATCTATCTCTTTGTGTGTGTGTCTCTCTCTCTCTTTCTCTCTCTCTCACTTCGTCTTCCTTACTCTAAAGAGTGTTACTAAAATAGAAAATGGCGTCTGGCTTTGTTTTTTTTTGTAAAAACATCGATCGTTAATATTTTTTGTAATCGTATTTTTTTTTTACTTCACATTTTTGGCTTGTTATTTTTCATTTAACTATCGTATCTAACTATTTTTAAACCTGCTAATAACTTTGGTAATGTTTTCCTAACGTGAAACTTGTGCATTTTGATGTGTATGATAGTCGTCTTTTTTACTGATAACAAACTCTCTCTATTCAATGTTTTCATATACATATCCCCATTACAGCTTGCTTACATCAAGATCACGTGACATGACTCAGCGTTTATTTAATTACGTATAAATATCGTTAAAATGCCACTTTTTCGCCCCCCCCCTGTAGAAAAAGGGTCAGCTGAGTAACTTAGATTGGACCTTTCGGGCCCAAAATTCGATATCTGTCGTCCGGAGGGTGGGGCTTTCATATGAGACCAAATTTGCGAATTTTTGTTCTGTCTGTCAAAAGATTTTAGCAGACATACAAACATACACACATACATACATACATTTTCGCTTTTATATATATACTAGCGATGGGTACCCGGCGTTGCCTAGGTGCTTGTAGGTGTGTGTGGTGTTAAATAAAAAAGAAACCGGGGGGTAGGATCGAAGCCGAAGCCCTGAGGGGAAGTTGTAAAATAAAATCGGCCAGCCAGAATGAAGCATTGTTATAAGCGAATAAGTGAAAGATGTTTGAAAGTCGTCGAGCGTTACGACGATGACGATGTAAGCATTGTTATAAGCGAAGTAAGAAAAGAAAACAACGTTGTAATTAAGCGGGGGGATAATCCAAACATCGAAAAAAAACACAAAAAAACTAACGTGAAAACAAAAAATGAACACGTGAAAAATGGCTTAAATAAGCCTGTTTTGA
>NC_136506.1:56086949-56194449 GCF_053919585.1 Euprymna scolopes | reverse complement strand
TATACCATCCCTATTGAAGTTAAAACATACTTATCAAATTATTCTTATGTACATCTATATCAAAAACACTTGTAAACGTTTTTTTTAATTTTTTTAATTTTTTATTTCCATACTTTGTGGACCAGGCGGGAACGCAGACCCCACAATTTTAATGAACCACCGTTCTGCCAGATCAAACATACCCATTCCTGTGTCTCGATACATCTTCTATCATTATATGTAATCAGTTTTTTTTAAAATAGCCAACCATATAGGAGCCCATTCGTGACCACACACACAGCCATCCAGCTTTATATGTATACTTGCATGAGCTCCCGGCATTCATTTTCATTAGTGGGGTTATTTTTTTTATTTTTTGGTTAGATGTAGGTGCACATGGGCGCGCCGGCGTACTCCTTCGCATACAGATACAACCTACAGATGCACATTCCCACACGCATGCATGTACATGGATATACATGCATACACGCATACACATATGCACTCGTATATACATCTGCAAAGATACATACCCACGCTCCCTCAGGCACAGATATGAAAAAAAAAAAAAAAACCACTAATGAAAATGAAAACATTATGTACAGAACCCTGAGAATGAGTTTATGCTCATATCTATGTATAGCCATGTCTACATCGAACGAAAGTATTGCGCCTATGTACCCAAAAAATGAACTTAGATTTAAATCTATCCAGACGAATATGTCTATACCAATAACTGTCTGTATAACTGGGTGTGTATGTGTGTGTATGCACGTACGTGTACATCCACATGGGCGTCCGTATGTACATGGGGTATCGATGTATACGTGCACGTGCCTGTGTATGCGTATGTGGATGTGAAAGTATATGTGCCCACTGCCTGCCGTCCACATAGTGTGTGAGAGCGTGAAGCTGTGTATATGTGTCGATGTATGTGTTCACGAGTATTGGTATCTGTATGGTGGCGTGCGCCTGCATGTATGCATGGGGTGCAAGTATGCCTTAATCAGTATGCGCATATGGGCCCGTATAATCGCCTCCTTGGGGGCAGGGGCGTCGATGTGTGTATTTATCTGTGCACGTGTACCCAATTTTAGCACCTTGAAGAAAATTTGACCTAAGCGAGAGCAACGCGGGTGTCTATGCTTTCAGGCGCATATATTTGCACGTCAGGGCAGGGATGTATGTGTACATGTGACCGTTTCTTTTAAGTATATATGTGTGTACATGCGCATGTGTGTACCCGTGCCTGCGACCGCTAGCTGACCCTCTCCAAACAATTAACAACAAAATAAAAACTAAAAATAAATAAACCGAATCATAGCCCCCCTCCTTCAAGCATAAGCAACATCCAACAGGTCAAGACATACTTACCAAGAAATCATCTCACCAACGAACATAAAAACTTTAACATTAAGACTCGAATTTTAAAATAACCCCCTCCTCCCACCCCTACATATTCCCCTTCCCCTCCATGTATCCCTATGCCCTCAGCCAAACCAGAAATAAACTACCCAGACCCTCCCCCACAAGTTCCTTAAACCCCAAAACTAAAACATTACCGACATACCAAACGTCCCACCATCTTCCCCCCTTGTTCCCTTCCTCTCTTTCTTCCGCCCTCCTCTCACCCTCGACCTCATTCACCCTTTCACTCTTTCATCCCAAAATAGCGAACATTTTCTGTAAAAGTCTGAGGAAGCTACAGACGGCCAAAAAAAACGGCCTAGTAGCTGAAACAATAATGTAACTTAACAGAAAGATACGGTAATAAAAAATAAAATGCATATTTGCTCTACAACAGTATTGACCATTTTCTTCAGTTTTTATTAATTACCATTTCCACTATATATATATATACTAGCAGATGTACCCGTCATTGACTGGGTTCAAAAATAGCCTACAGAAAATGGGCTGGGATTGATGAAAGTATGATAGGTTATGAAAAGGAGGGGTTGTAAAGACATAGGTTTTGATACTAAAAAATTTTATCCTAAGCAAAATATGAGGAAAGTAATGAGAATTTTCGCGAAAATATATTTTGTATATCAACTTTGTTTCCATTCGTAGCCAAGAGTGACCAACAAAATGATGTTTCCTTAGAAAGAGAAAATATTATATATATAATAATATAGATATACCAGAAATAAATGTTACCATCTATATATATAATAGCGAAAATGTATGTATGTATGTATGTACGCTTTTCCTCGGTGTCCACAAAAGGCTTCTTTCAGAGAAGCGCTTGCTCGGTTCACAACTTCTTAAAACTTTTTATATCATCTATAAATTGTAATATCTCAGAGTTACCCACGGAGCTCGCCTGTCTATTTAATTTTATTGACTTTCAAACGCTACTTGAGGCTGTCGCCCATGTTGGTCCCTATTCTGAAGGATATGTTCAACCATTGGTTTGCTCAGGGTTCCATCCCTGGACAGGTGACCAAGGGAGTGATCACATTGCTGAGGAAAGGTCAACGGCATGGTGGGGTGGAAAATTTCGACGATTTTAGGCCCTTGACTCTGCTAAACACAGAGTTAAAGATTTTGGCCAAAGTTCTTGCAAATCGGTTGCAGGTTGTCTTCACTGACTTGATCGAACCGGACCAGACTTATGCTGTGAAGGGGAGATCGATTCAAGACAATTTGCATTTGATACGCTCGATCATAGAGGGGACAGAAGACGACGCCGAAGCCGCGCTGATCAGTTTAGATCAGTCCAAGGCATTCGATAGGGTCGACCATCAGTTCCTGGGAGCTGTGTTAGAGGCCGCCGGATTTAATCCGGACTTCCGCAAGTGGATCTTTGTCCTGTATGATAGGCCGACGGTAGCGGTGCAGATCAACGGTAAGCTGTCGGAGTCATTCGCTGTCTCTCGGTCGGTGCGTCAGGGTTGTCCGCTGTCGCCTCTGTTGTACGTCCTGGCGTTGGAACCCCTCCTTCACAAGTAAAGGGACGAGGCGGCTACACCAGTCCTGCGCGGAATAGCCCTCCCTGGAGGCACACGAGCCAGGGTTTCCACATTCGCTGATGACGTCACCATGTTCGTGTCTTGCCACACGGACGTTCAAGCGGTGGTCGAGGCGCTCGCTCGATACGAAGAAGTCACAGGGGCCATCTTCAACCGCAGCAAGTCTGTCGGCCTGCGGTTGGGGGCCTGGACCGGGGTAAACTCGCTTCCAGGTATCTTCAGCTGGACCGATGGACCGGTCCGTATTCTCGGTGTCTGGTTTGGACCGGGACTTCAGCTGGAAAAGAATTGGTCAGAAGTATATGGCAAGGTCAAATCGTCGGTGAAGACTTGGATTGGAAGGAAATTGTCCTTGAAGGGTCAGGCTGAGGCGTGTGCTACATACGTCTTTCCACTCATCCTTTACCGATTGTCTGTACTTCCTCTCCCTGCAGAACGACTAACCCGCTTGCAAGGGTGCCTCGATTCATTATTGTGGAACGATGGTAAGCATTATGTCTGCAGAGAGGTCTGTGTCCAGAAGCCGAACGAGGGAGGCCTGGGTCAGCCCAGTCTCTTGTGTCATAGAAATGCCGAGAGATTGGCTTTCCTGGGTCGTTCGCTTGAAGAAGACGCTCCTTGGGTCCCTGTGGTTGAGAACTCGTTTCCCAATCTCAAATCCAGCCCCTCGGTAGAAGGTCATCGTAGGCCGAGGGGGGAGTCTAAGTTCTTCTCCGAATGCCGGACCGCTCTTAGAGCTTTGCCGGGAATCAGTGTCCTCGATCAGCCAAGAAAGAAACTATATCGGGAGCTAGTGGAGGGGACCACGAAGGATCCACTTTGTAGGCTGATGGGATGGTCGATGTTGTCCGTTCTCATTGGAGTTGGGCGCCGGGACGGGAGATTCTGAACAACTCAGAATTTTCCCTTACCTGGCGACTGGTCCGTAACGCGCTGCCCCTTCTTGACGAACTCTGCCGGTATAAAGAAAATACAAGCGGCTTCTGTCCGCGCTGTGACGAACGTGAGCCCGAAACGATCGGGCACGCGTTTTTTAGTTGCAGCCGGATCCAGCCCTTATTGGAGTATGTCGAGGGGGTAACGGCTCGCATCAATGCCGAATGTCCGCTCGATCTCGACGAAGGTTTTTTTGTGTACAACATGGAGCTGCCGTTCCCCAGGAAGGAAAGAATGGTTATCCTGGCGATCCTGGCAGTAGCGCGCATGGTGATTTGGATCACGCGCCTCAAGTTGGTCCGCGAAGGGACATCTGTTCCGGATCGGGATCTGATCGTTTACTTTAAACATCTGCTTAAAGTAAAGATCAGATGCGATTGGAGGAGGTTGCCTAGAGCGGAATTTGACAAGAGGTGGGTGCACAGCACTAGTTTGTGCATCCGTCGAGGAGCCAAGTTTCAATACGTGTTCCCTCCTTAAGCATGGCACGGGCGGTGCTGGGGCCTTCGGAACCCATCCCGCTTCGGTTCTAGCTAAGAAAAACTTAAGAAGACTCTTGACTGGTGGTATAAATGAGATCCTGTTCCTGATTTTATTTTTTGGTACTAGAGAACCTCTGAGTCTGCCCATCCCCTTTGTGCCACATCCTTGCTTTTTCAACATCCCCGGTCACTCCCCTACTCAGAGGTCACCTTCCAACCCCCCTCCACCCGTTGCTTTGTTTTCTCCCACTGCCATTAAGATATTTTCCCCAATCCCCAATTAGGGATCGCCCTGCTTGTTTTCGGTTCCCCGGAAAACAGTAGGGGGTCTAGTCACCTAGATTAGTACAGGGGGGTCTCACTAACAACCCAGTAGGATTTATTTTTTGTTTTTGATATAAACACTTTTAATTAGTTTTCCCCTCTCCACGAGCAATCCTTTTCCTAATTTAAAAACTTTTTTATTTACCAATGAAATTGAACTTTATTTTTTCACACATGCACACACACACACACAAAATTAATTTAAAAAAAAAAAAAAAAAAAAAAATGCATGCACACAAACACAGACAACTGTTTATTAATTGTAAATATGGTTTTGATTCTTAAACGCTGGGGATTTATTAGTTAGTTTAAGATCCATAGAGTGAATGAGGTATTTTGGTAAATGTTGCCAGTCAAGAGTAAGACTCCAAAATCTACATTTATTACTTTTTAATCACTTTAGTCACAAAGACCCTGAACCCTTCCCCTCCCCAATTTCTTGTAGGGCCTTGTGCCTAATTTTGTTCTTTGAAAATCTTTTTTTTTTTTACTTAATTGTATTTTCAAAATTTTTAAAAAGCAATAAAATATATAAACAAGATCAAAGTGTAGTATCTGTTCCGGCAGATGCTGCTAGCTATGACTAGCTATGACTAGCAAAGACCAGATGTGGGGGCAACCCCACATGCCTGACCATTAACCAGCTCTCATTTCCCACCTCTCGGGAGCTGGTCCCCTTTTTCCCTTCCCCCTCCCTTCACTCCTCACATTAACAATCGGCCTTGTGCCTAATTTGCTCGGTGGGGGAGCAAATAAATACCATCTGTTCCTGCAGATGCTGCAAGCAAAGACCATACTATCCAGCTCCCATTTCCCACCTCTCGGGAGCAGGATCCCCCTTTCCCTCCCCCCTCCCTCCATCTCCGCATTAAAAAACGGCCTTGTGCCTAATTTGCTCAGTGGGGAAGCAAATAAATACCAGCCCCCCCCCCCCCCCGCTTCGGCGGCACGGGGGACAAGATCAAAGTATAGTATCTGAGGGGCTTGAGATCATCGGGCCAGGCGGCTCGCCTCAGGCACGACCTCTTCTCCCTGGGAGTGGATGTTGCTGCGATTCAGGAGACACATTTCGTTTCCTCTGTGGACTGTCAGGTGCTGGCCCGAGACTTTGAGGTTTTCTCAGCATATGGCAGCTCGCGGGGGAAGGGAGTCTCCTTGCTAGTAAAACGTACTGTTTCCGCGACGGTCGACGTTGTCCATAGGGATGCGGAGGGCAGGCTGGTCGTGGCAGATGTTGCCGTAAAAGATTCTGTGTTTCGGGTGATTGCGGTTCATGCTCCCAGCACTGCTTGTGAGAGGGCCTCATTCTTCAGTCAGCTTGACGCGTTTGTAGATTGTCGGAAGCGGGTAGTGCTAATGGGGGATTGGAATGCCATCTTAGACCCCGACATAGATAAGGTAGGAGGCAGAGCTAGAGGGACGGAGAGGTGTGAGTCCAGCCTGGCTGATCTGATGGCTAGATGCAGACTAGTCGACAGGTTTCGGGTCGAGCATCCAGGCCGGGAAATGTGGACATGGACCAATAGCGTTTCCTCCTATCCAAATACCTATTTGGACAGGATGTTAGTTAGAAGAGGCGAAGTAGACTTCCTATCCTGTCCCATGTTCACTTGGCTAGGCCAGATGGACCATAAATTAGTTATGGCCTGGCTGAAGCTAGGAAATAGGCCTAAGTTAGCAGGGTACTGGAAGTTAAACACCTCCCTTCTGGAGATACAAGACTTCCAAGATCAGTTAAGAGAATTGATTAAAAAGGCACTAGTGGGGGCGGTTACCGGGAGTAAGTGGTGGTTAGGTCTCAAAGCCAAGATCAGAAGCTTCTCCGTCAAGTATGCCCAGCGCCTCGCACTAGATAAGGCCAAGACGAAGAAGCAGCTAGAGCAGAAACTAGCCCAGGCTACGGGGGAGGGTGATAGGGTTAGTCAGGAACTAGCTAAGCAGGACCTTCTACGCGAGACTAGCGAGCGTTACAAAGGCCAAGTAGTTAGAGCTAGGCTTAGAAAGATAGACAATGAAGCAGTCAATTCTGATGCAGACGTGCGCCGTGAGGTTTCTAGGCGTGTCTTGGACAAATACATTGCGAAAGTCAAAACATCCGGATGGACGCACCCTGGAATCGACTCGGGAGATCTGCGAGGGGTTTCAAGAACATTTCGAGGAGCGTTTTACGCAGCAGCCCGATCTTCCAGTCCTTGAGTTTAGCGACTATTTGGCCGACTCTCCCCGCCTCAAGGCGGCTAGAGCGGCTAGTTGCGAGAGCCGGGTGACGGAGCGGGAGGTCTTTACTGCGCTGAAGCAGGTCAGCTGTGACAGATCGCCAGGACTTGATGGTCTGCCATACAAACTGTACTTGAGGCTGTCGCCCATGTTTCTGCCTCTTCTGACGGATATGTTCAACCATTGGTTTGCTCAGGGATCCATCCCAGGGCAGGTGACCAAGGGAGTGATCACATTGCTGAAGAAAGGTGACGGGCATGGAGGGGAAGAGTTAGACGACTATAGGCCCATAACTCTGCTAAACACAGAGTTGAAGATTTTGGCCAAGGTCCTGTCGAATCAGCTGCAGGTTGTTATCGACGAGTTGGTTGAACCGGAACAGAACTACGCTGTGAAGGGGAGATCAATTCAGAACAACTTGCACCTGATCCGCACGATCCTAGAGGGGGGAATAGATGACGACACGGAAGCCGCGCTGATCAACTTAGATCAATCCAAAGCTTTCGATAGGGTCGACCATCGTTTCCTGGCATCTGTCTTAGAGGCCGCCGGTTTTAAACCGGACTTTTGCAAGTGGATCTTTTTTTTTTTTTACATAGGCATCACCACATTATCAAGGCCAAGAGGCCACTCAAGGATAAGGGTTAAAGGGTGTACAGTAGAAATTGGACAATATAGTAATCATTAGTAATGAAAATTTGGTAAAGTTGATAACTTATATGGAACGGCTCATCAAGAACTTATTTACGTTAGACTTGAACACAACCATATTGTAGTCAGCCAGAAAGCAGGAAAACGGAAGACAATTCCACAGGCGTGCAGTTCTAAGAAAGAAGTTTTGTTCATGAAATCTACGTTTAGGTTTAGGCACAGATAAAGAGTGGGGGGAATTATTGATAGTGTTTACAGCTAGACGAGTGTTTCTTGTGAAAGTTTGGCGAGGGGGGACCATAGATTGAAGCTCAGTCGAACACTTTCCATGAAAATAACGATACATCAGAGACAAACTCGCAACATCTCTTCTGTGAGATAGAGGTTGCAAGGAGGAGAAAAGGACATCTCCTACGAGGCTACGAAGTCTATTTTGAACTCTATCAAGGCAGGACAAGTCCTTTCTAGCAGCTCCTGCCCAGATGTGGCAACAGTACTCCATCCTTGGACGTACCTGGCTCTTATATAGATAGAGAATAGAATCAGCAGTGAGATATTTACCGGATCGATAGAAAGATCCCACCATTTTTCCAGCGGCCTTGGCAACAGATTTGATGTACGTGTTCCATTTAAGATCAGGAGTAATGGTCAAGCCCAGAAGCTTGTCAAAACTTGAGGCCTCCTGAAGACGAGAGCCATTCATTTCAATTGATGCCAGATGTGGATTAGAATGTTGATGATGTAAAGAGAGAAGCTTGGTTTTAGATGCATTAAAAGTAACCAGCCACTCCTTTCCCCATTGTACTACGTGCTCAAGATCAGAGGAGAGAGAATTGGAGAGAACTTGGTCATTTACTGTCTTAGATGTGCTACCATAAATGGTAGTGTCGTCAGCATAAATGTTTACAAATGATGTAAGGATGTGATTTGGAAGATCATTAATGTAGATCAGGAAAAGAGTTGGGCCCAGGATGGACCCCTGAGGGACACCGGCATTAATACTGTGAGCTTCTGATTTTTGCCCCTCAACTACTACTTTTATGAACCTATCAGAAAGAAATGATTTAATAATTGAGAAGACTTTTCCAGCTATACCATAGCTAGCGATCTTATGAAGTAAACCTTTATGCCATACCCTATCAAAGGCTTTAGATATGTCAAGAGCAATTGCCCTAGAAAGATTGCCACCGTCGAGAGATTTGCTAATCCTATGCGATATAACTGTAAGCACATCTGCTGTAGATCTAGCAGAACGGAAACCATATTGAGTGTCACTAATGTGTCCATAATGTGTCACTAATGTGTCCATAATGTATCGACAGCTCATAGCTGTCATGCAAGTGAACGGAAAGCACTCGAAACCCTTTATCTCTCGGTCGGTTCGTCAGGGTTGTCCGCTGTCGCCCCTGCTTTATGTCCTGGCTTTGGAGCCTCTTCTCCGCAAGCTGAGACATGGGGAGGCAAATTTGGCCCTGCGCGGTATGGCTCTGCCTGGCGGCTCAGCTGCCAAGGTATCCGCGTTCGCCGATGATGTCACGGTCTTTGTGTCGGGCTTCAGAGACATTGAGGTTGTGTCGGAGGCACTCACACAGTAGGAAAGAATCACGGGCCAAGATAAACCGCAACAAGTCGGTAGGACTGCGGTTGGGCGCATGGAGTGGCAACGCAAACCTCCCGTCGCCCTTCAGCTGGACAGATGGCTCGGTCCGGATCCTCGGCATGTAGTTCGGACCAGGTCTCCAGCTTGACAAGAATTGGTTGGAGGTACGGTCAAAGGTGGAGACTGCAGTCAATTCGTGGCTTCCTAGGAAACTTTCCTTAAAGGGTAGAGCTGAGGCGTGCGCCACTTACGTCTTTCCTCCCATCCTTTACCAACTGGGCATACTTCCCCTGCCTGCACAACACCTAAAAGCTCTTGTCGAACTCTTGTCCTCGCTCCTTTGGGACAGATGAAGACACTGGGTGAGCAGACAGGTCTGTATTCAACGTCCGTGTGAGGGAGGCTTGGGAATGCCGGACTTGAAGTGTCATCGAGATGCTGAGAGGCTGGCCTTCCTGAGCCACTATATGCAGGATGACCAACCGTGGCACCCCGTGGTTACTGCTGCCTTCCCCGACCTCGTTCTCGAGCCTTCCATCGAGAGCCGTCGCAGGCCACGGGGAGAATCTGCCTACATGAAAGAGTGCCGAGCCGCGCTAAAATGACTACCAAAGTCCAGTGACCTTGTGACTGGTACCCGTAGGGAACTCCACAGGGATCTAGTGAAGGGGGCCGCTGACGACCCGCTATGCGCGCGTTTGGGGTGGCAGCAGAGTGAGATCCGCTCCGCGTGGAGCTGGGCGCCAGGTTCGAGTCATCTGAACAATTCGGAGTTCTCTCTGACCTGGCGATTGGCCTGCAATGCACTTCCACTCAACAACATACAATGCAGTTCCGGGTTTTTGGAGTCGCCTGATTGTCCCCGTTGTGGGACAACGGCCGTAGAAACTACAGATCACGCTTTCTTCGATTGCCGTGAACTCCGCCAGTACTGGTCGTATGTCAGCGGAGTGACGGCTCGCATCGATCCTGAGCATCCTCGCCCAATTACTGTATCCAATGTCGTGGACAACGTGAGGCCGCCGTGCGACCGGGAAAGACAAATGGTCTACATTATGATCCTGGCCGTGGCGAGAATGGTGATTTGGACGTCGCGTCTGCAAGGTTGCCGGGTGGTGTTGTCTTTTTCTGATCAAGATCTGATCGCTTTCTTTAAACACCCCGGTTCATTCGAAAGAATGAAAAAGAAAAACAAAAGAAGAAAAGAGGAAGAAAAGATGGCCCCCACTCCCTGGTAACATACACCACCCCTAACAACAAAATCCACTTCCACCCCCAAACCACACACCGGACCAACACCAGACACCGCACCAACACCAGACACCGCACAAACACCAGACACCACACCAACACCAACACCAGGCACCACACAAACACTTGTCCCCACACCAAGACAAACTGAGCCACTACCCCAAAAAGAAAAGAAAAAGAATGAACCGAGGGAGGGAAGAGACTCCTCTGCCTCTTGCAGACCAACCAGACTAAATGTCCTTGCCCTTGCGGTTGGTTTGGACCGGGTCTTCAGCTTGACAAATATTGGTTGGCGGTACGGTCAAAGGTGGAGGTTGCAGTCAATTCGTGGCTTCCTAGGAAACTTTCCTTAAAGGGTAGAGCTGAGGTGTGCGCTACTTACGTCTTTCCTCTCATCCTTTACCGACTGGTCGTACTTCCCCTGCCTGCGCAACACCTAAAAGCTCTTGTCGAACTCTTGTCCTCGCTCCTTTGGGACAGAGGAAGACACTGGGTGAGCAGACAGGTCTGTATTCAACGTCCGTGTGAGGGAGGCTTGGGAATGCCGGACTTGAAGTGTCATCGAGACGCTGAGAGGCTGGCCTTCCTGAGCCACTATATGCAAGATGACCAACCGTGGCACCCCGTGGTTACTGCCACCTTCCCTGACCTCGTTCTTGACCCTTCTATCGAGAGCCGTCGCAGGCCACGGAGAGAATCTGCCTACATGAAAGAGTGCCGAGCCGTGCTAAAACGACTACCAAGGTCCAGCGACCTTGTGACTGCGACCCGTAGGGAACTCCACAGGGATCTAGTGAGGGGGGCTGCTGACGACCCGCTATGCGCGCGTTTGGGGTGGCAGCAGAGGGAGATCCGCTCCGGGTGCAGCTGGGCGCCAGGTTTGAGTCATCTAAACAATTCGGAGTTCTCTCTGACCTGGCGATTGGCCTGCAATGCACTTCCACTCAACAACATACAATGCAGTTCCGGGTTTTTGGAGTCGCCTGATTGTCCCCGTTGTGGGACAATGGCCGTAGAAACTACGGATCACGCTTTCTTCGATTGCCGCGAACTCCACCAGTACTGGTCATATGTCAGCGGAGTGACGGCTCGCATCGATCCTGAGCATCCTCGCCCAATTACCATATCCAATGTCGTGGACAATGTGAGGCCACTGTGGGACTGGGAAAGACAAATGGTCTACGTTACGATCCTGGGCGTGGCGAGAATGGTGATTTGGACGTCGCGTCTGCAAGATTGCCGGGTGGTGTTGTCTTTTTCTGATCAGGATCTGATCGCTTTCTTTAAACACCAACTACGGGTGAAGATCAGATGTGATAGAAGAAGGCTGCATCGCGCGGCATTTGACAGAAAATGGATACATGTAGCAAGTCTGTGTGTACGAAGAGGAGCCAAATTTGAATACGTGTTCCCCGCCTAGGTGTGGAACGCGCAGTTCCGTAAAGTAAAATTTAATAAATAGCCTCTCAGCTAGCTGAGTGTGTGTTCCATCCCTCCCTGATTAGGAAGCCTCCAAGATCTCCACCCCCTCTTACCTGCAATTTTTGTTTTCACCCCTTCCTCTAAATTTTACCCATCTTGGAGAAAAAGAAATGCAAACTAACCTCCATCCCTTACCCACAAAAATTTCTTTTCTCCATTTACCCCCATCTAGAGGGCATCCCCACCTAGAGACTGACTCGCAGAAGCGAGGTTCCTTTTACAAACCTAGTGGAACTGGCAGCCTATCAACTAGACGGGGTTAGGAGGGTTCTACTAATCACCTTTTGTTTTTTCTTCCCCCGCCCTCGACACAAATGAATTATTGTACCATTTCATTGTTATCTTTTTTGTTTTTACACGTCAATAAAAAATGTTTCAAAAACTGGGAGTTAAGTAGGACGTCCCCCAATATGAAAGGGTGAATGCGGTATTATGGTGAAAGAAGATACTAGCTGGGAGAAACTTTTGACTTTGTTTAGTTCTGGAGTGACAAGGATGACCAACGACTCCCACAATCCCGCCTTTTGAGTTGGCCATGTGCCTAAGTTTTTTGTTCATCGTTGATTTTGACTGTATTTTTAACATGAAAAAAAGATTTAATATCTCAAAGTGTAGTATCTGTTCCGACAGATGCTGCAAACAAAGGCTAGCTATGACTAGCAATGACCATATGCGGGGGTAACCCCACATATTTGACCTTGGTCACTGAAGTGGTAACCCTTCATACCAACAGTTTCTAATCCGGCTCCCACTTCCCTCCTCTCGGGAGCTGGATCCCTCTTTCCCTCCCACTTCCCCCTATCTCCATATTAAAAAACAGCCTCCTGCCTAATTTGCTCAGTGGGGAAGCAAATAAATAAAATGCCCCCAAACCCCCTTGGGGGTCTGGGCGACAAGATCAAAGTGTAGTATCTGTTCCGGCAGATACTGCAAGCAAAGACCATATGTGTGGGCAACCTCACATATAAGACCTTGGTCAATGTAGGGGCAACCCTTCATACCAATTGTCACTATCCAACTCCCCTACTCCCCGGGGAGTTGGTCCCCATTTCCCCTTCACTCCTCACATTAAAAATCGGCCTTGTGCCTAATTTGCTCGGTGGGGGAGCAAATAAATACCATCTGTTCCGGCAGATACTGCACTTAAGATAATTTGTACCAGTCAATGGAGGGGAAACCCTCTATACTGGGACAATTATTATTTTTGGTAACCAGAGTGACCCCTTTTAGGGGAGCTGGTTTTTACCTCACATTAAAAACGGCCTTGTGCCTAATTTGCTCAGTGGGGGAGCAAATAAATACCATCTGTTCCGGCAGATACTGCAAGCTATGACTAGCTATGACTAGCAAAGACCAGATGTGGGGGCAACCCCACATGCCTGACCTTTAACCAGCTCCCATTTCCCACCTCTCGGGAGCTGGTCCCCTTTTTCCCTTCCCCCTCCCTTCACTCCTCACATTAAAAATTGGCCTTGTGCCTAATTTGCTCGGTGGGGGAGCAAATAAATACCATCTGTTCTCTCAGTTACGAAACTTGACCCACCACCGGGCTTTCAGGCTAGGTTAAGGTGTTTTTTCATACTAACATTTGTTAGCAAGGACCGACCCCCTCCTTTGGGGAGTCAGGACCTAAAGGACCGACTCCACATTTGTGGGAACTTGGACCCGAAAACCGATCCCCTCTTTTGGGAGACTGGAATCTCGGGACCAACACCACTAGCTGGTAGTTGAGACCTTCTTTTTTCGTTTTTGCATGCAGTTTTTCTTCGTTTTGGTCTTACTTCTCGAGACTGGGATGGTCTACTTTCTCCACACTTAATTGCCTGAGCAGCACTCTGACCTGCTAGGCCAAAACTTTGTCTATTTTCGCTGCTCTCCCAGTGGATCGAGCAGACAGGGTTCTCTTTCTCGCTTCCGTTGGGGTAGTTAGTGGGTAGGGTGACGTGGGGTAGGGCGGGTGTTTCGTTTTTGCTCCCCTCTGTGGGCAGAAATGTCTATCCCCTCTCTCTCTTAATTGCGACGCGGCACTCTGACCCGCTAGCACCCACTGCGTCTTTCTTCTCTGCTCTCCCCCCTCGCGGGGGGATTTGAGCTGCTAACCCGACATCCCCGTGAGGGGAGGTCAAAAACACTAATTTCTTCTGAGCCCGCTCCTCCCCCTCGATTCCCCTGGGTTTTCTTTTCTCCCCGCTACACTTTGTTCCGCGTCAGTGGCCAGTTCTACCGCCACGATGCCAGGCAGGAGGGGAGGTCACCCCAAATGCACAACATCACCCCCCGCAGATGACTCCCCATGTGAGGGAGCTAATGCATCTCCCGGCAAGACGGCGCCAGAAGACAAGGTAGGGCCCTAGCGCGCAGGTACCTTGAAAACCGATGAAGGGGTAGGGCCGCAGCCCGCGGCGACCCCCAGAATACTACCCCCAACTACTCCCCATGAGGGCGACCCGGCGGAAAATGCAGACGCAAGAACTGCAGTCGAGGAGAATGCAGAAGGAGCTACACCAGCATCACTCCTGGACACCAATCCCACGGGAAGTAAGGTGGGAAATCAATCCCCCGCTCCCCAAAAGGGCAACACTCTAGTTGCAGCAGAGGATGTGGAAAAAGGCTCCGACGAAAAAACTGAGGAGCTATTTAATGCCACACTAGCCTCTCTGCAATCATTTTTTGACGAAGAGACCAGCGTTCCGCCCTCCAGTACTCCCCAAGACAGCAAGAACGAGAAAAAGAAAGCCCGGGAAGGGGACAAGAAGCCAACCAGTAGCAACCAAACCACACTGGTGGGAACGGCTCCCCGGACCACAGCACCTGCTATGCCAACGCCAGCAGCTGGGAATATAACCCCAGGAGGGGAGACACCACCTACTCCCCAAGAGACGGCCACCCAGCAGCTAAGAAAAAAAAAGAGAAAGGGGAATGACCCGGAAAGCAGAGAAAGCCAGCACGCAATATCCAACGCGGATTGGCCAACTCTGACTGGTAAAGCTCAGACCCCCAAGCCAGCAACTCGCACAACGACAGTTAGCAGAGAGGTGCCAGCTACGCCCCCGTCCCTGGACCAGCAGACACCCAACAGGATGGTGGATCAGCATGGGGCCCCAAAGAGCAGCAGAGCAAGTTGACACCCGAGGACTATTGGAAGCTGTTCAACTCCACGTACAAGGAGTACACCAAGGGGAAAGACATCCAACCCCTTCCAGGACAGGTTGAGGGCCTACAGAAGAGGGTCCTGTCACTGATTACATCCGATGTCAAGACGAGGAGCCTCAAGGGTGTCAACAAAGACACGATGGTAAACATGCTGCTGGAGCAGAACATCCCGGCCAACTACATCTGCAGAAGAAGCTACGCGCAGTGGGATGTTCTGCTTCCCACCTCCGAACATGCGATCAAGCTGTCCAGGACCAGTCACCAGAGCAGAAACAAAGCTACACCCCATTTACATGAATAGGAGGAGCGCAAATGTTTCTGCTCTGAACGTCCCCTTCTATATGGAAGCCCAACAACTGGGGGCCATCCTCAGTCAATACGGGGACGTGGAGGAAGTCACGTCAGTCCGCGGTCTAAGAAACATCATGACTGGGGACTACAAAATCCAGATGGTCTTGGACAAAGCGGGATTCTACGGCATTCCGGCCACTTTGAAATTCGGGGAGTGGACGCTCTCCCTAATAGTGGAAGGGAGGAAGCCCCATTGCTGGCATTGCCAGCTACAAGGTTACATGGCCAAAGATTGCCCGAAAAAGAGTGGGAACAAGAACCCAACAAAAACACAAAGCAAAGTTGCAGGGCCAGAAAAAATACACCACAAGTCTCCACGCCCGCGCCAGCCACAAGCCTCCCAGAAGCACAGGAAGGTTGGTCGACGGTCACTAAAAAAGGGAAGACAGCTAAAAAACCAACCCCTCCAACAGTGACCAGAGACCAGCCAGAAAACAAGCAAGAAGGCACAGAAAATATGGACACGCAGGCACCCTCCTCCTCAAACAAGAGGAAGTTACAAGAGTCTGAGGAGGAGGTCGCATCAGAGGAAGAGGAGGAATCACCAGCAACAGCAACACTGAGCGCGTCAGAGATCAAGAGGGCCAGCAGGAGGAAAAGCCGGAAGATACGAGCTAACCCCCCTACCCCTACTGAGGAAGACACTTCCAACAAAATACAGGCTGATCCCGCCGTCATCCCACCACCCCAGCAGCCCGAACAACTCTCCAACTCCCTCCCCAAGGCCCCCAAAAACTCTATATGCCCCCAATCCTGTGATAAATCACCCCATCAAGAGACTGTGAAAGCTATCCCAACCCCACCCCCCTCCTCCCTCCCTCAACCTAAAGAGCCCCCTCCCCCAACAACTGCGGTTCGCAATGAGCGAATGAAAAAACTCCCGTTCCTGCCAGGAGGTAGGATCTGCGAACTAGATCCACACCAAACAATACCAGATCTTAAAGGACAACAAAAGGTCCGGTATAACAAGCTGAGGAGTCTCGCCTATATCGGCGGGGACAGCGTCGCAGACCCGACAAAATTTAAAGACGCTCCCTTGTTGACCACTTTCATTAGAGTCAACAAGGACGCAAGGACTCAAGCCCTCTGGGCTATGATAGATGCAGCGAAGGATGCGATCCCGGGTCAGCAGCTGGTGGACAGGGATCATCCTTCATTGAACAATTTTTTCTACAAATGTGAGGGCAGAGTCCCCGTGTACATCCACTTCTCTTTCTACAGGGCACTTAAACTAACCTTTCCCCTGGACGTGGGGGATGTGGCCAAGAATGGATTACCCTCAGCTGAATTACTGACCGGAAGCCTTGGACAAGCCTGCCACGTCCTCACTCCTGAGGACTTCAGGCCCGTGTGTGACACTGAATAAGGTAGGTGACCATGGCTTTAAACTTGGCTACTTATAATGTGAGGGGCCTCAGATGTCGAAGCAAGGCCGCGCGCGTGCTGAGAGATCTGGTGTCCCTCAAGGTAGATATTGCCGCTATACAGGCGACCCACTTTATTTGTGACGGGGATTGTCAGGTGCTGGTGAACGACTACGATGTTTACTCAGCATATGGCAATACCTATAGTCGTGGAATCTCCTTGCTAGTAAATCGCACCCTATCAGCGTCGGTGAATGTTGTTCACGCGGACAGGGACGGGCGGCCGATTGTCGTCGATGTTGCCATTAATAGCAGTGTGTTTCGGATAGTCGCGGTTTACGCGTCTAATTCCGCTGTGGAGAGGGCTTCCTTCTTTTGACGGGTGGAGGGTTTTATAGATGATCCGGAGAGGGTAGTCTTAATGGGTGATTGGAATGCCATCCTTGATCCCAGGATAGATAAGGTCGGGGGGACTAGCGGGTCAGTGGGAGCGCAGTCTGTCTGAACTGATGGCTTCCTGCGACCTAGTCGACAGAGTTCGCCTGGATCACCCGGGGCGGGAGATGGTGACGTGGCATCCTAATATACCTTCCCATCAAAGTACTTACTTGGATCGGATTTTAGTTAGAAGAGGCGATGTAGATTTCCTATCTTGCCCCACGTTCCACATCTTCGGACACTCGGACCATAAACTGGTTATGGCCCGTCTGAACTTGAGCTCT
The DNA here is from genome assembly GCF_053919585.1 of Euprymna scolopes. NCBI lineage: Eukaryota > Metazoa > Mollusca > Cephalopoda > Sepiida > Sepiolidae > Euprymna > Euprymna scolopes. The sequence continues at coordinate 56,176,965 of NC_136506.1, read as the reverse complement.
AGGCCTAGACTGGCCGGATACTGGAAGTTCAACAGCACCTTGTTGGAGCTGGAGGACTACCGGTTGAAGGTTACAGAGTTAATCCAACGGGAATTAGTGGGGGCGGTTACTGGGAGCAAGTGGTGGGTTAGTCTCAACGCCAAGATTAGACGTTTCTCTGTCAAGTACAGCCAACGCCTCACACTAGATAAGGCTAAGGCCAAGAAGCGTACAGAGAATAGGCTGACCCAGGCATTGGAAGGAAGGGACCCCCTAGAGATAGCGCTATCTAAACAAGACCTCAACCGCTTAGCTACCGAGCGGTACGAGGGCCAGATAGTTAGGGCTAGGCTAATGAAAGTCTCGAACGAGGCTGTTAATGTAGACACTATTGAGCGTAAGGCTGCTCTAAGGCATGGCTCGGACGGGTACATTCGAAAAGTAAACGACCTGGAAGGGCACGCCCTCATGTCGACGCGGAAGATTTGCGAGGGGTTTCAAAGACATATATCGGAGTGCTTCACCCAACTACCCAGACTCAGGGTCGAAGAGTTTGGCAGCTATTTGGCCGACTCGCCCCGCCTCATGGCGGCTCGAGTGGCTAGCTGTGATGGGCTTGTCGCGGAACATGAGATCATTACTGCGTTGAAGCAGGTCGGCTGCAACAAGTCCCCGGGGCTTGATGGTCTACCAAACGACATTCTACTTGAGGCTGTCGCCCATGCTGGTCCCTATTCTGAAGGATATGTTCAACCATTGGTTTGTTCAGGGCTCCATCCCTGGGCAGGTGACCAAGGGAGTGATCACATTGCTGAGGAAAGGTCAACGGCATGGTGGGGAGGAAGATTTAGACGATTTCAGGCCCTTGACTCTGCTAAACACAGAGTTAAAGATTTTGGCCAAAGTTCTTGCAAATCGGTTGCAGGTTGTCATCACTGACTTGATCGAACCAGACCAGAGCTATGCTGTGAAGGGAAGATCGATTCAGGACAATCTTCATCTGATACGCACGATCATAGAGGGGACAGAAGACGACGCCGAGGCCGCGCTGATCAGTTTGGATCGGTCCAAGGCTTTCGATAGGGTGGACCATTGATTCCTGGGATCTGTGCTGGAGGCCGCCGGATTTAATCCGGACTTCCGCAAGTAGGTCTCTGTACTGTATGACAGGCGGACGGTAGCGGTGCAAATCAGCGGTATGCTGTCGGAGTCTTTTGCCGTCTCCCGGTCGGTGCGACAGGGTTGTCCGCTGTCGCCTCTCTTGTACGTCCTGGCGTTGGAACCCCTCCTTCGCAAGTTAAGTGACGAGGCGACTACACCAGTCCTGCGCGGGATAGCTCTCCCTAAAGGCACACGAGCCAGGGTTTCCGCGTTCGCCGATGACGTCACCGTGTTCGTGTCTTGCCCCACGGACTTTCAAGTGGTCACCGAGGCGCTCGCTCGATACGAAGAAGTTACGGGGGCCGTCTTCAATCGCAGTAAGTCGGTGGGTCTGCGGTTAGGTGCCTGGACCGGAGTAAATTCGCTTCCGGGCATCTTCAGTTGGACCGACGGCCCGGTCTGGATCCTTGGTGTGTGGTTCGGACCGGATCTCCAGCTGGAGAAAAACTGGTCGGAGGTAGAGGCCAAGGTCGAATCCTCTGTTAGGACTTGGGTTCGAAGGAAGTTGTCCTTGAAGGGTTGGGCGGAGGCGTGTGCTACATATGTCTTTCCGCTCATCCTTTACCGTCTGTCTATACTTCCCCTCCCTGCAGAACGACAAACCAGCTTACAGGAGCACCTCGGCACACTCTTGTGGAACGAGGGTAAGCATTATGTTTGCAGAGAGGTCTGTTCGAAATCCGAGCGAGGGAGGCTTGGGACTGCCCGATCTCCTGTGTCACAAGCACGCAGAGAGGTTGGCCTTCCTGAGCCGTTCATTGTACGTAGACGTTCCATGGGTCACTGCGGTTGGAAGCTCGTTTTCCAATCTCACACCTGACCCCTCGGTCGACGCACAGCGGAGACCGAGGGTGGAACAAACATTCTACGCCGAATGCCGGTCCGCACTTAGAGCGTTGCCGGGGACCAGTGTCCCCGAACAGTCTGGGAAGAGGCTTTATCGGGAGCTTGTGGGGCATAGCAAAAAGGAACCGCTAGTGAAACGGACGGGGATGTCGTTGGAGGAGGTCCGCTCCAAGTGGAGTTGGGCGCCGGGACGGGACTTTCTTACAAATTCGGAATTTTCCCTTACCTGGTGACTTGTCCTTGAGGAACTCCACCTTTACAATGAAGAAACCCGGGTCTACTGCCTGCGCTGCGACGAAGACATGAGAGAAACAGCTGGTCATGCCTTCTTCCGATGTAGCAGCCTCAAGACCCTCCTGGGGTACGTCAACGAGGTAACGGCTCGCATCGATGCCGAGCGCTGGCTTGAACTCGACGAATCATATTTTGTGGAAAACATTGATCCGCCGCTGCCTAGGGAGAAAAGAATGGTTTTTCTAGCGATACTAGCAGTAGCGAGGATGGTCGTATGGATCACACGCCTCAAGCGAGTCCGCGAAGGGATATCTGTTCCGGATCGGGATCTGATCGTCTACTTTAAACATCTGCTTAAAGTAAAGATCAGATGCGATTGGAAGAGGTTGCCTCGAGTGGCCTTTGACAAGAGGTGGGTGCATGACGCTAGCTTGTGCATCCGACGAGGTGCCAAGTTTGAATTCGTGTTACCACCATAGGCATGGCACATGCGGTGCTGGGTCCTACGGAGCCCATCCCGCTAGGTTAGACAAATAGAAAGTACAGAGACTCTTGACTGTTGGTACAAATGAGATCCTGTCCCCAGATTGTTTGTTTTTCGGCACTAGAGAACCTTCCGAGGCTACCCTACCACTACCCCACCCCCCCCTATCTTTTTGTTTTATCATAGGCAGTGCTGTTCTGGCGACACACTCTCGTGCCCGGAACACCTAACGAGCTTGTTGGGTAGCGTTCTGTCCGCACCCCCACTTGGTCTGTCTTTCTCTGCTCTCCCCCCTTACGGGGGGATCCGAGCTGATAATTTACGAGCTTCCCGCGAGGGAGGGTCGGAAACACTTTCTCTCTTCCCTCCACTAACTTCCCACTCCCTCTCTCAGTTCTATCTCCCCTCTTGCCGCCTTTGGCGCCACTTCTTTTTGGTGCCAAAGTCGGCTCCCCACTTTGGACGCCGACTCCACGTCACTCATTTTGGTCAATTTTAATACACGGAAGAGAGAGCTGTTTTCAAACATGGACACCCCCAACCCGGGGACCACCAATACAGATACCCCCAGCCAGGGGGCTACCACAAGAAAAACTGCTCCCCAAGAGGATGACTCCCCAACAGGGGGAGCAAAAAGCAACGAGGCATACCGCCCGGACACTAAACCGAAGAATGCCCTCCAGAAGGGAGAAAACTCACCAGCAGCTCCCTAAAAGGGCGACTCCCCACAAAGGAGAGAAAAAACAAGGTTGGACGGGGCATCCCGTTCTTACAACAAAAATCAAGAGGCAGTAGCCCCAAAGGACGATAAGGGAGACGGTGCTCCCCAGGAGGGCTACTGCCCCAAAAGGGGAGCAAATCAAGAAAACGAGGCGGCATACAGCCTAGACCTCCCCAAAACAAAAGGGGCAATAGCTCCCAAGGAGAGTAAAGAGGACAATGCTCCCCAGGAGGCCGACTCCCCAAAAAGGGAGACATTTCCTGGAAGAAGCACAGAGGAAGGAGAGTCGGTCCCAAAGGAAAGCGGAAAGGGAAATGCCCCTGAAAATAGCAACCCTTTCACAAAGGAACAGCAAAAACAGTCCAACCTCACCAAAGATCCAACACCAACAAGAGGGTTGGCACGGAGGAAGACTGTAGAGAAGCAACTGTCCCCTCAAGAGTATAGAGACTTGTACTTGACCAAGTACAGACAATATATAGAGGGGGCAGAAATTAAACCAGTGCCAGGCGCTTAGGAGGCAATCGAAGACAGAGTCCTCTCCCTCATCATCTCGGATATGCCGGAAAACTGCCTCCTAGGGATGAAAAAGGGAGACATGGCAGGGCTCCTACACAAGCTAAACATCGCGGTACTATACCTGTACCAGAGGAGCTACGCCATGTGGGACATCCTCCTACCCACCAAGGAAGATGCGGAGAGACTCTCCCTACAGGAAATTAAGTTTGGGAGAATAAAACTAAAACCCGAATACCAGGGCAGGACAAGGACCTGGGTGCAGGTATTCAATGTACCTATGCAAATATCAGCAGAAATCCTGGGATCCTTATTTACACAGTTCGGCGAGGTGGAAAAAATAACCCCAGTGTGGTCGAAAACCGGCATGCACTTGGGCAGCTACATTGTGGCCATGAGGCTAAAGAAAGAAGGCTTCCAGGCAATACCAGCACAGCTGACATTTAAAGAGGCAACTATGACGGTGGTAGTGGAGGGGCGTCGTCCGCATTGCTGGTTCTGCCAAAAGCAGGGTCACATGGCCAAGAGCTGCCCTCAAAGGTCAACTCCTACTCAAGTGACACTAAAGGCGGTCCCAACCTCTGAGACAGCACCAGTGTCCAAACAGGCTGTCACAACTCCTGCAACCGGAGCACCAACCCCAGCACCGAGGAAACCCAAAATTACGCAGGAGGCCAAGGGGGAGGAATGCATCATGGTAATGAGGCGGAAACGGAAGCCCACAATCCCATCTGCCACCGTCCACCACCAACCCAACAACCGAGGCAGCAACAACAACAGCAGCCTCCACAACAGCCGCAGCAACAGCCACAGCAGCAGACACAGCAGCAGCCAAACCAGTTGTTGAACCAGCCGCAGCAACAACATCAGCTGCCGCGGCCAATTCCACAACCAATGCCACAAAAACAGCAGCAACAGCCAAAGCAGCAACAGCCAGAACAGGAACAGCAGCAACAAAAACGGCTGCAGCAACCAGAACAGCAACAGCATCAACCAGAGGAACAGCAATTAGAGGAGCAGCAACAACCAACGGTCCCCACACCAATTGAGACGGGGACCAAGCGCAGAAAACACTGCTCCTCTGAGGATGAATCTGCTAGCAAGGGAGAGGAACTCAGCCTCACCACTTCCCGGTTCATTCAAAAGAATAAAAAAGAAAAGCAAAAAAAGGAAAGGCGAAGAATAGGCAGCCCCAACTCCCTGTGAGCATACACCACCTCTAACAACAACACAACCCACTTCCACCCCCAAACCACATACTGCACCAACACTAGACACCGCACCAACACCAACACCAGACACCGCACCAACACCAGACACCGCACCAACACCAACACCAGACACCGCACCAACACCAGACACCACACAGATACTCGTCCCACACCAATGCAAATTGAGCCGCCATCCCAGAAAGAAAAGAATGAACCCAGGAGGGGGAGAGACCCTTCAGATTCTCCCACTTACGGACTCACTCCAACAGGGACTCTCGCCCTTGAAACGAGAGAGGAACTTTGTTTTGTAGACCCCCTGTCTGTGGCAATGGGCTTACCACACCGGCAGAGAAAAAATTTAAAACCTCTGCTGGACTGCCAACAGATAGGGGGAAAAGACGTTAATGTCTCCTCTAATTTCCCGGACGCCCCACGGCTAACAACTTTCGTCAGGCTTCCTGAGGCCTGCAAAACCAACGTGTGGACAATGCTGGAGGCCGCTGAAGGGGCTGGTCCGGGAATTGAACTGATTAGGAAAAATGACACTTCCCTTGAGGAACTCGCAAAACAATGCAAGGGAAGGGTCCCAGTGTTGGTCCATCCGTCACTCTATAGGGCCCTTAAATTGACTTACCCTTTGGATGTCGGCGGCATTGTGAGAGAAGGTCAGGACATGAAAAACCTGACCACCTTGAGCATTGCACACAACGTCGGTGTCCTTTCCCCGGCTGACTTCGGAGCTGAGTGTAACACACCTTAAGGTAGGTACCATGGCTTTGAATTTGGCTAGTCTGAATGCGAGGGGCTTGAGATCATCGGGCCGGGCGGCTCGCCTCCGGCACGACCTCTTGTCCCTGGGAGTGGATGTTGCTACAATTCAGGAGATGCATTTCGTTTCCTCTGTGGACTGTCAGGTGCTGGCCGGAGACTTTGAGGTTTTCTCAGCATATGGCAGCCCGCGGGAGAAGGGAGCATCCTTGCTAGTTAAACGTACTGTTTCCGCGACGGTTGACATTGTCCATAGGAATGCGGAGGGCAAGTTGGTCGTGGCAGATGTTGCCGTAAGAGATTCTGTGTTTCGGGTGATTGCGGTTCATGCGCCCAGCACCGCTCGTGAGAGGGTCTCATTCTTCAGTCAGCTTGACGCGTTTGTAGATTGTCGGAAGCGGGTAGTGCTAATGGGGGATTGGAATGCCATCTTAGACCCCGACATAGATAAGGTAGGAGGCGGAGCTAGAGGGTCGGAGAGGTGCGAGTCCAGCCTGGCTGATCTGATGGCTAGATGCGGACTGGTCGACAGGTTTCGGGTCGAGCATCCCGGGCGGGAAATGTGGACGTGGACCAATAGCGTTTCCTCCTATCCAAATACCTATTTGGACAGGATATTAGTTAGGAGAGGCGAAGTAGACTTCCTATCCTGTCCCACGTTCAGTTGGCTAGGCCAGACGGACCATAAATTAGTTATGGCCCGGCTGAAGCTAGGAAATAGGCCTAAGTTAGCGGGGTACTGGAAGTTAAACACCTCCCTTCTGGAGATACAAGACTTCCAAGATCAGTTAAGAGAATTGATTAAAAAGGCACTAGTGGGGGCGGTTACCGGGAGTAAGTGGTGGTTAGGTCTCAAAACCAAGATCAGAAGCTTCTCCGTCAAGTATGCCCAGCGCCTCGCACTAGATAAGGCCAAGACGAAGAAGCAGCTAGAGCAGAAACTAGCCCAGGCTATGGGGGAGGGTGATAGGGTTAGTCAGGAACTAGCTAAGCAGAACCTTCTACGCGAGACTAGCGAGCGTTACGAAGGCCAAGTAGTTAGAGCTAGGCTTAGAAAGATAGGCAACGAAGCAGTCAATTTTGATGCAGACGTGCGCCGTGAGGTTTCTAGGCGTGTCTTGGACAAATACATTGCGAAAATCAAACATCCGAATGGACGCACCCTGGAATCGACTCGGGAGATCTGCGAAGGGTTTCGAGAACATTTCAAGGAGCGTGTTACGCAGCAGCCCGATCTTCCGGTCCTTGAGTTTAGCGACTATTTGGCCGACTCTCCCCGCCGCGAGGCGGCTAGTTGCAAGGGCCGGGTGACGGAGCGGGAGGTCTTTACTGCGCTGAAGCAGGTCAGCTGTGACAGATTGCCAGGACTTGATGGTCTGCCATACGAACTGTACTTGAGGCTGTCGCCCATGTTTCTGCCTCTTCCGACGGATATGTTCAACCATTGGTTTGCTCAGGGATCCATCCCAGGGAAGGTGACCAAGGGAGTGATCACATTGCTGAAGAAAGGTGACGGGCATGGAGGGGAAGAATTAGACGACTACAGGCCCATAACTCTGCTAAACACAGAGTTGAAGATTTTGGCCAAGGTCCTGTCGAATCGACGAGTTGGTTGAACCGGAACAGAACTACGCTATGAAGGGGAGATCGATTCAGAACAACTTGCACCTGATCCGCACAATCCTAGAGGGGGGAATAGATGACGACACGGAAGCCGCGCTGATCAACTTAGATCAGTCCAAAGCTTTCGATAGGGTCGGCCATCGTTTCCTGGCATCTGTCTTAGAGGCCGCCGGTTTTAAACCGGACTTTTGCAAGTTGATCTCCATAATGTATCGACAGCCCATGGCTGTCGTGCAAGTGAACGGAAAGCGCTCAAAACCCTTTGTTATCTCTCGGTCGGTTCGTCAGGGTTGTCCGCTGTCGCCCCTGCTTTATGTCCTGGCTTTGGAGCCTCTTCTCCGCAAGCTGAGACATGGGGAGGCAAATTCGGCCCTGCGCGGAATGGCTCTGCCTGGGGGCTCAGCTGCCAAGGTATCCGTGTTTGCCGATGATGTCACGGTCTTCGTGTTGGGCTTCAGAGACATTGAGGTTGTGTCGGAGGCACTCACACAGTACGAAAGAATTACGGGGGCCAAGATAAACCGCAACAAGTCGGTAGGACTGCGGTTGGGCGCATGGAGTGGCAACGCAAACCTCCCGGCGCCCTTCAGCTGGACAGATGGCCCGGTCCGGATCCTCGGCGTGTGGTTCGGACCGGGTCTCCAGCTTGATAAGAATTGGTTGGAGGTACGGTCAAAGGCGGAGGCTGCAGTACATTCGTGGCTTCCTAGGAAACTTTCCTTAAAGGGTAGAGCTGAGGCGTGCGCCACTTACATCTTTCCTCTCATCCTTTACTGACTGGCCGTACTGCCCTTGCCTGCACAACACCTAAAAGCTCTTGTCGAACTCTTGTCCTCGCTCCTTTGGGACAGAGGAAGACACTGGGTGAGCAGACAGGTCTGTATTCAACGTCCGTGTGAGGGAGGCTTGGGAATGCCGGACTTGAAGTGTCATCGAGATGCTGAGAGGCTGGCCTTCCTGAGCCACTATATGCAGGATGACCAACCGTGGCACCTCATGGTTACTGCCGCCTTCCCTGACCTCGTTCTCGACCCTTCCATCGAGCGCCGTCGCAGGCCGCGGGGAGAATCTACCTACATGAAAGAGTGCCGAGCCGCGCAAAAACGACTACCAAGGTCCAGTGACCTTGTGACTGCTACCCGTAGGGAACTCCACAGGGATCTAGTGAAGGGGGCCGCTGACGACCCGCTATGCGCGCGTTTGGGGTGGCAGCAGAGTGAGATCCGCTCCGCGTGGAGCTGGGCGCCAGGTTCGAGTCATCTGAACAATTTGGAGTTCTCTCTGACCTGGCGATTGGCCCGAAATGCACTTCCACTCAACAACATACAATGCAGTTCCGGGTTTTTGGAGTCGCCTGATTGTCCCCGTTGTGGGACAACGGCCGTAGAAACTACGGATCACGCTTTCTTCGATTGCCGCGAACTCCACCAGTACTGGTCATATGTCAGCGGAGTGACGGCTCGCATCGATCCTGAGCATCCTCGCCCAATTACTGTATCCAATGTTGTGGACAACGTGAGGCCGCCGTGGGACCGGGAAAGACAAATGGTCTACGTTACGATCCTGGCCGTGGCGAGAATGGTGATTTGAACGTCGCGTCTGCAAGGTTCCCGGGGGGTGTTGTCTTTTTCTGATCAAGAACGGAAAGCGCTCAAAACCCTTTGTTATCTCTCGGTCGGTTCGTCAGGGTTGTCCGCTGTCGCCCCTGCTTTATGTCCTGGCTTTGGAGCCTCTTCTCCGCAAGCTGAGACATGGGGAGAAGATCAGATGTGATATAAGAAGGCTGCATCGCGCGGCATTTGACAGAAGATGGATACATGTGGCAAGTCTGTGTGTACGAAGAGGAGCCAAATTTGAATACCTGTTCCCCGCCTAGGTGTGGAACGCGCAGTTCTGTAAAGTAAAATTAAACAAGTTGTCTCTCAGCAAGCTGAGTGTGTGTTCCATCCCTCCCCGATTAGGAAGCCTCCAAGATCCCCATCCCCTCTTACCTGCACTTTTTGTTTTCACCCCTTCCTCTAAATTTTACCCATCTTGGAGAAAAAGAAAAACAAACTAACCTCCATCCCTTACCCACAAAAATTTTCTTTTCTCCATTCACCCCCATCTAGAGGGCATCCCCACCTAGAGACTGACCCACAGAAGCGAGGTTCCTTTTACAAACCTAGTGGAACGGGCAGTCTATCAACTAGACGGGGTTGGGAGGGTCCTACTAATCACCTTTTGTTTTTTCTTCCCCCGCCCTCGACACAAATGAATTATTGTTACCATTTTATTGTTATCTTTTTTGTTTTTACACGTCAATAAAAAATGTTTTAAAAATTGGGAGTTACTAGGACGTCCCCCAATATGAAAGAGTGAATGCGGTATTATGGTGAAAGAAGATACTAGCTGGGAGAAACTTTTGACTTTGTTTAGTTCTGGAGTGACAAGGATGACCAACGACCCCCAAAATCCTCCCTTTTGAGTTGGCCATGTGCCTAAGTTTTTTGTTCATCGTTGATTTTTTTCTGTATTTTTTAACATGAATAAAAGATTTAATATCTCAAAGTGTAGTATCTGTTCTCTCAGTTACGAAACTTGACCTACCACCGGGCTTTCAGGCTAGGTTAAGCTGTTTTTTCATACTAACCTTTGTTAGCAAGGACCGACCACCTCCTTTGGGGAGTCAGGACCTAGAGGACCGACTCCACATTTGTGGGAGCTTGAACCCGAAAACCGATCCCCTCTTTTGGGAGACTGGAATCTCGGGACCAACACCACTAGCTGGTAGTTGAGACCTTCTTTTTTCGTTTTTGCATGCGTTTTTTCTTCGTTCCAGTCTCTTTCCTCTAGAGACAGGGGATGGTCTAATTTCTTACCACTTAATTGCCTGAGCAGCACTCTGGCCTGCCAGGCCAAAACTTTGTCTATTTTCGCTGCTCTCCCAGTGGATCGAGCAGACAGGGTTCTCTTTCTCACTTCTGTTGGGGTAGTTAGTGGGTAGGGTGACGTGGGTTAGGGCGGGTGTTTCGTTTTTGCTCCCCTCTGTGGGCAGAAATGTCTATCCCCTCTCTCTCTTAATTGTGACGCGGCACTCTGACCCGCTAGCACCGGAGGTCAAAAACACTAATCTCTTCTGAGCCCGCTCCTCCCCCTCCATTCCCCTGGGTTTTCTTTACTCCCCGCTACACTTTGGTCCGCGTCAGCGGCCAGTGCTACCGCCACGATGCCAGGCAGGAGGGGTACGTCACCCCAAATGCGCAACATCACCCCTGCAGACGACTCCCCATGTGAGGGAGCTAATGCGTCTCCCGGCGAAACGGCGCCAGTGAACAAGGTAGGGCCCCAGCGCGTGGCGACCTTGGTAACTGACAAAGGGGTAGGGCCGCAGCCCGCGGCGACCCCCAAAAAACCACCTACAAGTGCTGCCCCCCACGAGGGCCACCCGGCGGAAAAGGCTGTTGCAAGAACGCCTGCAGAGGATTATGCAGCGGGAATCTTTCCAGCTGCACTCCCGAACTGCAAAGCAAAGGGTGGAACACCGGAACAACGCAACCCCACTCCCCTAAAGGGCAAAGTTCCAGCAGCAAGAGAGAGGGAGGAAAACAGCACCACCCACCATACCGAGGAGCTGTTTGAAGCCACGTTAGCCTCCCTCAAATCACTGTTTGAAGAAACCAGTGACTCGCCCTCCAGCACTCCCCAAGAGGGCAACAACGTAAAGGGGGAATCCAGGGATGGGTAGGACGCGCCAACCAGTGTCAACAAAATCCAACTGGTGGGTGCGACACCCCTGTCTACTGAACCCGCAACAGCAGCCACTAGGGACACATCCCCCGGAGGGGGGACACTTCCGTCTCCCCAAGAGGCAGCCACCCAGCAACTCAAAAAGAGGAAGAGGAAGGAGAACAATCCGGAGAGCAGGGAGCGCCAGCACGCAACAACTTTAAATGCGGACTGGCCATCTCTGTCCGGAAAAGGCCAGCCTCCAGGGCCAGAAACACCCACAACGGAGGCAGTACAAGTTGCACCAGCTAACCCCCCCCCCGTCCCGGGTCCAGTAAACAGCCAAAAGGATGGAGGATCAGCATGGGGCCCCAAGGAACAGCAGAAAAAGAAGATGACACCGGAAGACTACAGGAGACTCTTTGACTCCACTTACAAAGAGTGTACCAAGGGAAACGAGATCCGGCCTCTCCCAGGTCAGGTGGAAGGACCGCAGCAGAGAGTCCTCTCTCTGATAACATCAGACACGAGGACCAGAAGCCTGACCAGTGTCAACAAAGACACAATGGTGAACATCCTGGCAAATTACATCTGCAGGAGGAGCTACGCACAATGGGATGTTCTGCTTCCTACCCCCGAAGAGGCAGTCAAGCTGTCCAGGACCTATCTCCAGAGCAGAAACATTAAGCTACAACCAATATACATGAATATGAGGAGGGCAAATGTTTCTGTTCTAAACGTCCCCTGCTACATGGAGGCTGAACAACTGGGTGCCATCCTTAGCCAGTAGGGGACGTGGAAGAAGTGACGCCGGTCCGCGGTCTGAGGAACATCATGACCGGGGACTACAAGATCCATATGGTCCTGGACAAAACAGGATTTTTCGGAATCCCCGCCACGCTGAAGTTCGGGGAATGGACGCTCTCCCTTATAGTGGAGGAGAGGAGGCCCCATTGCTGGCAGTGTCAACAACAGGGGCACAATGCCAAGGACTGCCCCAAGAGAAATGGGGGAAAAAACCCAGCCAAGGCAGCGGGCAAGTCGGCAGGACCAGCCAAAACACCCAACCAAGCCGCAGCACCCACTCAATCCACTAGTGCCCCTGAAACTCAAGCAGGGTGGATGACAGTTACCAAGAAAGGAAAGACCGCCAAAAAGCCCACCCTGCAGACAGTCCACAGACCAGCCTGAGTCAAACCCAATCACTGAGGTGGACAATATGGACACTCAGGCACCCCCCTCCTCCAACAAGAGGAAATTACAAGAATCTGAGGAGGAGGAGGAGGCAGTGTCGGAGGAAGAGGAGACAACTTCAGCACCAGCCAAACTGAGTGCATCGGAGACCAGAAGGGCCAGAAGGAGGAAGAGTCGGAAAACGCGCGCCGACCCCCCTACTCCTACTGAGGAGGATGCGAACACAGACGCACTAGCAGAGCCCCCCGCCACCCCTCTACCCCAGCAACCAGAAAAAATATCCCCCTCTCCAGATCTCCCCAAATCCCCCAGAAACCCTGCACCACCCCCATCCTGTGATAAACCACCCCAGGAAGGAACTGTGACAGCTACACCCACTCCACCCCCCTCCCCTCACCCCCTAAAAGCCCCCCTTTCCCAACAAGGCCAGTTCGCATGGAACGAACTAAAAAACTACCGTTCCTTCCAGGAGGTAGAATTTGCGAGCTGGACCTACACCAAACAATACCGGACCTCAAAGGACAGCAAAAGGTCCGGTATAACAAGTTGAGGGGTCTCGCCTACGTGGATAGTGACAGCGTAGCGAACCCAACAAAATTTAAGGACGCTCCCATGTTGACCACCTTTGTGAGGGTCAATAAGGATACAAAAACTCAAGCCCTCTGGGCTATGATCAAAGCAGCTAATGATGCGATCCCGGGCCAGCAGCTGGTGGACAGGGACTATCCGTCACTGAACAATTTCTTTTTTAAGTGCGAGGGCAGAGTTCCTGTGTATATACACCCCTCATTCTACAGGGCACTTAAACTAACCTTCCCCCTGGACGTGGGAGGTGTGGCCAAGAATGGAGTACCCTCGGCAGACTTACTGACCGGAAGCCTTGGACAGGCCTGCCACGTCCTCGCCCCCGAGGATTTCAGGCCCGTGTGTGACACTGAATAAGGTAGGTGACCATGGCTTTAAACTTGGCTACTTATAATGTGAGGGGCCTCAGATGTCGAAGCAAGGCTGCGCGCGTGCTGAAAGATCTTATGTCCCTCAAGGTAGATATTGCCGCTATACAGGAGACCCACTTTATTTCTGACGGTGATTGTCAGGTGCTGGTGAACGATTACGATGTTTACTCAGAATATGGCAATACCTATTGGAGGGTTGCGACCCCCTAGAGATAGCACTAGTTAGACAAGACCTCAGCCGCTTGGCTAGCGAGCGGTATGAGGGCCAGATTGGGCTAGGCAAATGAAAGTCTCGAACGAGGCTGTTAATGTAGACGCTGTTGAGCGTAAGGCTGCTCTAAGGCGCGGCTCGGACGGGTACATTCGAAAGGTAAACGACCTGGAAGGGCACGCCCTCGTGTCGACGCGGGAGATTTGCGAGGGGTTTCGGAAGCATCTATCGGAGCGCTTCACCCAACTACCCAGACTCAGGGTCGAAGAGTTTGGCAGCTATTTGGCCGACTCGCCCCGCCTAATGGCGGCTCGAGCGGCTAGCTGTGATGGGCTTGTCGCGGAACATGAGATCATTACTGCGTTGAAGCAGGTCGGCTGCAACAAGTCCCCGGGGCTTGATGGTCTACCCTACGAATTCTACTTGAGGTTGTCGCCCATGTTGGTCCCTATTCTGAAGGATATGTTCAACCATTGGTTTGTTCAGGGCTCCATCCCTGGGCAAGTGACCAAGGGAGTGATCACATTGCTGAGGAAAGGTCAACGGCATGGTGGGGAGGAAGATTTAGACGATTTCAGGCCCTTGACTCTGCTAAACACAGAGTTAAAGATTTTGGCCAAGGTTCTTGCGAATCGGTTGCAGGTTGGCATCACTGACTTGATCGAACCAGACCAGAGCTATGCTGTGAAGGGAAGATCGATTCAGGACAATCTTCATCTGATGCGCACGATCATAGAGGGGACAGAAGACGACGCCGAGGCCGCGCTGATCAGTTTAGATCAGTCCAAGGCTTTCGATAGGGTGGACCATAGGTTCCTGGGATCTGTGCTGGAGGCCGCCGGATTTAATCCGGACTTCCGCAAGTGGATCTCTGTACTGTATGACAGGTCGACGGTAGCGGTGCAGATCAACGGTAAGCTGTCGGAGTTTTTTGCCGTCTCCCGGTCGGTGCGACAGGGTTGTCCGCTGTCGTCTCTGTTGTACGCCCTGGCGTTGGAACCCCTCCTTCGCAAGTTAAGGGATGAGACGACTACACCAGTCCTGCGCGGAATAGCTCTCCCTGGAGGCACACGAGCCAGGGTTTCCGCGTTCGCCGATGATGTCACCGTGTTTGTGTCTTGCCCCACGGACATTCAAGTGGTCACCGAGGCGCTCGCTCGATATGAAGTCTTCAATCGCAGTAAGTCGGTGGGTCTGCGGTTGGGTGCCTGGACCGGAGTAAATTTGCTTCCGGGCATCTTCAGTTAGACCGACGGCCCGGTCTAGATCCTTGGTGTGTGGTTCGGACCGGGTCTCCAGCTGAAGAAAAACTGGTCAGAAGTAGAGGCCAAGGTCGAATCCTCTGTTAAGACTTGGGTTCGAAAGAAATTGTCCTTGAAAGGTCGGGCGGAGGCGTGTGCTACATATGTCTTTCCGCTCATCCTTTACCATCTGTCTGTACTTCCCCTCCCTGCAAAACGACAAATCAGCTTACAGGAGCACCTCGACACACTCTTGTGGAACGAGGGTAAGCATTATGTTTGCAGAGAGGTCTGTTCGAAATCCGAGCGAGGGAGGCTTGGGACTGCCCGATCTCCTGTGTCACAAGCACGCAGAGAGGTTGGCCTTCCTGAGCCGTTCATTGTACGTAGACGTTCCATGGGTCACTGCGGTTGAAAGCTCATTTTCCAATCTCTCACCTGACCCCTCGGTCAAAGCACGGCGGAGACCGAGGGTGGAACAAACATTCTACGCCGAATGCCGGTCCGCACTTAGAGCGTTGCCGGGGACCAGTGTCCTCGAACAGTCTAGGAACAGGCTTTATCGGGAGCTAGTGGGGCGTAGCAAAAAGGAACCACTAGTGAAACAGACGGGGATGTCGTTGGAGGAGGTCCGATCCCAGTGGAGTTGGGCGCCGGGACGGGACTTTCTTACAAATTTGGAATTTTCCCTTACCTGGTGACTGGTCCGGAACGTACTGCCCCTCCTTGAGGAACTCAACCTTTACAATGAAGAAACCCGGGTATACTGCCTGCGCTGCGACGAAGACATGAGAGAAACTGTCGGTCATGCCTTTTTCCGCTGTAGCAGGCTCAAGACCCTCCTAGGGTACGTCAACGAGGTAACGGCTCGCATCGATGCCAGGCGCTGGCTTGAACTCGACGAATCATATTTTGTGGAGAACATTGATCCGCCGCTGCCTAGGGAGAAAAGAATGGTTTTTCTAGCGATATTAGCAGTAGCGAGGATGGTCATATGGATCACACGCCTCAAGCGAGTCCGCTAAGGGATATCTGTTCCGGATCGGGATCTGATAGTTTACTTACAGTCTGCTTAAAGTAAAGATCAGATGCGATTGGAAGAGGTTGCCTCGAGTGGCCTTTGACAAGAGGTGGGTGCATGACGCTAGCTTGTGCATCCGACGAGGCGCCAAGTTTGAATTCGTGTTACCACCATAGGCATGGCACATGCGGTGCTGGGTCCTACGGAGCCCATCCCGCATGGTTAGACCAATAAAACGTAAAGAGACTCTTGACTGGTGGTACAAATAAGATCCTGTCCCTCGATTTTTTGTTTATTTTTTTGTACTAGAGAACCTTCCGAGGCTACCCTACCACTACCCCCCCCTATCTTTTTGTTTTATCATCCCCTGATCAACCCCTACTCGAAGGTCGCCACCAAATATATTCCCCCCTTTTGTTTTTAACAATCTATTTATCTTACTCCCAACACCCGACATGAAGTCTTCCCAATCCCCATTAGGGATCTCCCCGCTTGTTTTTGGTGCCCCGGAAAATAGTAGGCGATCTAACTACTTAGATTAGCTTAGGGAAGGACCTTACTAACAATGCACTAATTTTATTTTTTGTACATTTTTCCTATATTTCCCACTCCCCAACACGAACTATTTTTCTTCCAAATTCAAGAACTTTATTTTTTCCAATGAATTGAACTTTTTTCACACACACACACACATACACACATTTAAAATAAAAAAAAATAAAAAAATGCGCACACACACATACAGAAATTGTGTATATATATATATATATATCCTTTTTGTAAAAACGCTGGGGTTTTCATTAGTTAGCTTTAGATTCCACAGAGTGAATGAGGTATTGTGGTAAATGTTGCCAGTCAAGAGTAAAGTCGCCAAAGACTCCAATTTTTACTTTAGTTACAAAGACCCCGCAACACTCCTCTCCCCAGATCTTATAGGGCCTTGTGCCTAAATTTGTTTTGTCTCTTGGAGAATTTACTTTTTAAAATGTTTTAATTTCATATTGGAATTTTTTTTAATTGTATTTTTTTCTTTAAACAAAATAAATTAAATATAAAGATCAAAGTGTAGTATCTCTTCCGGCAGATACTGCAAAGTTATGACTAGCAAAGACCAGCTATGACTAGCAAAGACAATATGTGGGGGTAACCCCACATATCTGACCTTGGTCACTGAAGGGGCAACCCTTCATACGAACAGTTTCTAATCCGGCTCCCACTTCCCTCCTCTCGGGAGCTGGATCCCCCTTTCCCTCCCACTTCCCCCTATCTCCACATAAAAAAACGGCCTCCTGCCTAATTTGCTCAGTGGGGAAGCAAATAAATAAACAGCTCCCAAACCCCTCCGGGGTTCCGGGCGACAAGATCAAAGTGTTTCTTGGCCTTTTGGTCAAGATCAAAGTGTCAGCGTCAGTGAATGTTGTTCACGCAGGCGAGGACGGGCGGCTAGTTGTTGTTGATGTTGCCGTTAATAGTAGTGTTTTTCGGATTGTCGCTGTTTATGCTCCCAATTCTGCTGTAGAGAGGGCATCCTTTTTTCGACGGTTGGAGGGCTTCTTAGTGGATCCGGAACGGTTAGTTTTAATAGGTGATTGGAATACAATCCTTGATCCCAAAATAGATAAGGTCGGGGGGACTAGTGGGTCGGTGCGGTGTGACAGCACTCTGTTCGACCTGATGGCCTCGTGCGATCTCGTCGACAGATTCCGTCTGGATCATCCGGGGCGGGAGATGTGGACGTGGCATCCTGGAACGCCTTCCCATCCGAGTACTTACTTGGATCGGATGTTAGTAAGAAGAGGCGACGTAGACTTTCTATCGTGCCCCACGTTCTACTTTTTAAGACACTCGGACCATAAACTCATTATGGCCCGTTTGAACTTAAGTGCTAGGCCTAAACTAGCCGGATACTGGAAGTTCAACAGCACCTTGTTGGAGTTGGAGGACTACCGGTTGAAGGTTACCGATTTAATTCAGCGGGCTTTACTGGGGGTGGTTACAGGGAGTAAGTGGTGGGTTAGTCTTAAGGCCAAAATTAGGCGCTTCTCAGTCCAATACAGCCAACGCCTCGCATTAGATAAGGCTAAGGCAAAGAAGCGCTTAGAGGATAAGCTGACCCGGGCGGTGGAGGGTGGGGATCCCCTAGAGGTAGCACTAGCTAAACAAGACCTCAGCCGCTTGGCTAGCGAGCGGTACGAAGGTCAAGTAGTTAGGGCTAGATTAATGAAAGTTTCCACTGAGGCTGTGAATGTTGACGCTGTTGAGCGTAAGGCTGCTTTAAGGCGCTGTTCGGATGGGTACATTCGTAAAGTACATAACCTGGAAGGACATGCCCTAGTTTCGACTCTGGAGATCTGCGAGGGGTTTCTGGAGCATCTATAGGTGCGCTTCACCCAACTACCCGGTCTCAGATTCGAGGAGTTTAGCAGCTATTTGGCTGACTCGCCCCGCCTCACAGCGTCTCGGGCGGCTAGCTGTGATGGTCTTGTTACTGAACATGAGGTCATTACTGCGTTGAAGCAGGTCGGCTACAACAAATCCCCGGGGCTTGATGGTTTACCCTACGAGTTCTACTTGAGGCTGTCGCCCATGTTAGTCCCTATTTTGAAGGATATGTTCAACCATTGGTTTACTCAGGGTTCCATCCCTGGACAGGTGACCAAGGGAGTGATCACATTGCTGAGGAAAGGTCAACGGCATGGTGGGGTGGAAAATTTTGACGATTTTAGGCCCTTGCTTCTGCTAAACACAGAGTTAAAGATTTTGGCAAAGATTCTTGCAAATCGTTTGCAGGTTGTCATCACTGACTTGATCGAACCAGAACAGCTATGCTGTGAAGGGGAGATCGATTCAAGACAATTTGCATTTGATACGCTCGATCATAGAGGGGACAGAAGACGACGCCGAAGCCGCGCTGATCAGTTTAGATCAGTCCAAGGCATTCGATAGGGTGGACCATCGGTTCCTGGGAGCTGTGCTAGAGGCCACCGGATTTAATCCGGACTTCCGCAAGTGGATCTTTGTCCTGTATGATAGGCCGACGGTAGCGGTGCAGATCAACGGTAAGCTGTCGGAGTCATTCGCTGTCTCTCGGTCGGTGCGTCAGGGTTATCCGCTGTCGCCTCTGCTGTACATCCTGGCGTTGGAACCCCTCCTTCGCAAGTTAAGGGACGAGGCGGTTACACCAGTCCTGCGCGGAATAGCCCTCCCTGGAGGCACACGAGCCAGGGTTTCCGCGTTCGCTGATGACTTCACCGTGTTCGTGTCTTGCCACACGGACGTTCAAGCGGTGGTCGAGGCGCTCGCTCGATACGAAGATGTCACAGGGGCCATCTTCAACCGCAGCAAGTCTGTCGGTCTGCGGTTGGGGGCCTGGACCGGGGTAAACTTGCTTCCAGGTATTTTCAGCTCGACCGATGGACCGGTTCGTATTCTCGGTGTCTGGTTTAGACTGGGACTTCAGCTGGAAAAGAATTGGTCGGAAGTATATGGCACGGTCAAATCGTCGGTGAAGACTAGGATTGGAAGGAAATTGTCCTTGAAGGGTCGGGCGGAGGCGTGTGCTACATACGTCTTTCCGCTCATCCTTTACCGATTGTCTGTACTTCCTCTCCCTGCAGAACGACTAACCCGCTTGCAAGGGCGCCTCGATTCACTATTGTGGAGAGAGGTCTGTGTCCAGAGGCCGAGCGAGGGAGGCCTGGGTCAGCCCAGTCTCTTGTGTCATAGAAATGCCGAGAGATTGGCTTTCCTGGGTCGTTCGCTTGAAGAAGACGCTCCTTGGGTCCCTGTGGTTGAGAACTCGTTTCCCAATCTCAAACCCAACCCCTCGGTAGAAGGTCGTCGTAGACCAAGGGGGGAGTCTAAGTTCTTCTCTGAATGCCGGACCGCTCTTAGAGCTTTGCCGAGGACCAGTGTTCTCGATCAGCTAAGAAAGAAACTATATCGGGAACTAGTGGAGGGGACCGCGAAGGATCCACTTTGTAGGCTGATGGGATGGTCGATGGAGGTTGTCCGTTCTCATTGGAGTTGGGCGCCGGGACGGGAGATTCTGAACAACTCGGAATTTTCCCTCACCTGGCGACTTGTCTGTAATGCGCTGCCCCTTCTCAACGAACTCTGCCGGTATAAAGAAAATACGAGCGGCTTCTGTCCGCGCTGTGACGAACGCGAGCCCAAAACGATCGGGCACGCGTTTTTTAGTTGCAGCCTTATTGGAGTACGTCGAGGGGGTAACGGCTCGCATCAATGCCGAATGTCCGCTCGATATCGACGAAGGTTGTTTTGTGTACAACATGGAGCCGCCGTTCCCCAGGGAGGAAAGAATGGTTGTCCTGGCAATCCTGGCAGTAGCGCGTATGGTGATTTGGATCACGCGCCTCAAGTTGGTCCGCGAAGGGACATCTGTTCCGGATCGGGATCTGATCGTTTACTTTAAACATCTGCTTAAAGTAAAGATCGGATGCGATTGGAGGAGGTTGCCTTGAGTGGAATTTGATAAGAGGTGGGTGCACAGCACTAGTTTGTGCATCCGTCGAGGAGCCAAGTTTCAATACGTGTTCCCTCCTTAAGCATGGCACGGGCGGTGCTGGGGTCTTCGGAACCCATCCCGCTTAGGTTCTAGCTAAGAAAAACTTAAGAAGACTCTTGACTGGTGGTATAAATGAGATCCTGTTCCTGATTTTATTTTTTGGTACTAGAGAACCTCTGAGTCTACCCATCCCCTTTTTGCCACATCCTTGCTTTTTCAACATCCCCGGTCACTCCCCTACTCAGAGGTCACCTTCCAACCCCCCTCCACCCGTTGCTTTGTTTTCGCCCACTGCCATTAAGATATTTTCCCCACTCCCTATTAGGGATCGCCCGGAAAAGAGTGGGGGGGGTCTAGTCACCTAGATTAGTCCAGGGGAGTCTCACTAACAACCCAGTAGGATTTATTTTTTGTTTTTGATATGAACACTTTTAATTAGTTTTTCCCCTCTCCACGAGCAATCCTTTTCTTTATTCAAAAACTTTTTTTTATTTACCAATGAAATTGAACTTTATTTTTTCACACATGCACACACACACACAAAATTAATATTTAAAAAAAAAAAAAAAAAAAAATGCATACACAAACACACAGACAACTGTTTATTAATTGTAAATATGGTTTTGATTCTTAAACGCTGGGGATTTATTAGTTAGTTTAAGATCCATAGAGTGAATGAGGTATTTTGGTAAATGTTGCCAGTCAAGAGTAAGACTCCAAGGTCTACATTTATTACTTTTTAATCACTTTAGTCACAAAGACCCTGAACCCTTCCCCTCCCCAATTTCTTGTAGGACCTTGTGCCTAATTTTGTTGTTTGATAATCTTTTTTTTTTTTTGTATTTACAAAATTTTAAAAGCAATAAAATATATAAACAAGATCAAAGTGTAGTATCTGTTCTCTCAGTTACGAAACTTGACCCACCACCGGGCTTTCGGGCTAGGTTAAGGTGCTTTTTTATACTAACTTTTGTTAGCAAGGACCGACCCCCTCCTTTGGGGAGTCAGGACCTAGAGGACCGACTCCACATTTGTGGGAGCTTGGACCCGGAAACCGATCCCCTCTTTTGGGAGACTGGAATCTCGGGACCAACACCACTAGCTGGTAGTTGAGACCTTCTTTTTTCGTATTTTGCATGCGTTTTTTCTTTGTTCTGGTCTCTTCCCTCTAGAGACAGGGGATGGTCTTATATCTCCACACTTAATTGCCTGAGCAGCACTCTGACCTGCCAGGCTCAAACTTTGTCTATTTTCGCTGCTCTCCCAGTGGATCGAGCAGACAGGGTCCTCTTTCTCGCTTCTGTTGGGGTAGTTTGTGGGTAGGGTGATGTGGGGTAGGGCGGGTGTTTCGTTTTGGCTCCCCTCTGTGGGCAGAAATGTCTATCCCCTCTCTCTCTTAATTGCAACGCGGCACTCTGACCCGCTAGCACCCACTGCGTCTTTTTTCTCTGCTCTCCCCCCTCGCCTGGGGATTCGAGCTGCTATCCCGACATCCCCGTGAGGGGAAGTCAAAAACTCTAATTTCTTCAGAGTCCGCTCCCCCCTCCATTCCCCTGGGTTTTCTTTTCTCCCCACTACACTTTGGTCCGCGTCAGCGGCCAGTGTAACCGCCACGATGCCAGGCAGGAGGGGTACGTCACCCCAAATGCGCAGCATTACCCCTGCAGACGACTCCCCATGTGAGGGAGCTAATGCATCTCCCGGCGAGACGACGCCAGAAAGCAAAGTAGGGCCCCTGCGCGCGGCGACCTTATATGTTTATATATTTTGACGGGTGTCAACAAGGACACTATGCTGAAACTCCTGCTGGAACAGAACATCCCAGCCAGTTACGTCTGCAGACGGAGCTACGCACAGTGGGATGTGCTGCTCCCCACCCGAGAAGCCGCCGACAAACTGTCCAGGACCACCCACCAGAGCAGGAACATCAAGCTGCAGCCGGTGTACCTAAACAAGAGGAGATCAGTCGTTTCCGCCCTTAACGTCCCCTGTTACATGGAAGCCAACCAGCTGGGAGCCATCCTCAGCCAGTACGGGGACGTCGAGGAGGTAACTCCAGTCCGCGGTCAAAGGAACATCATAACCGGGGACTACAAGATAAAGATGGTCCTGGACAAGGCCGGCTTCTTTGGAATCCCAGCGATGCTAAGGTTTGGGGACTGGACCCTTTTCCTGATAGTGGAAGGGAGAAAGCCCCACTGCTGGCAATGCCAACAACAGGGGTACATGGTCAGAGACTGCCCCAAGAAGACAAAGAACCCACAAAAGACTACGGGCAAAGAAGCAGCAGCAGCACCAGGCAAAGCCTCCGCTCCCGCTTCGACCACAAGCCTCTCTGAAGTACAAACGGGTTGGGTGACAGTCACCAAAAAAGGAAAGACCCCCCAACAGTCAGCCCCACAGACGGTGACCAGAGACCAACCCGAAAAAAAAGAGGCCATGGACACGCAAGCACCTCCCTCCTCAAACAAGAGGAAATTACAAGAGTCTGAGGAGGAGGGGGTAACGGCAGCTCCGGCAAAACTGAGCGCCACAGAAATCAGGAGGGCCAGAAGAAGGAAAAGCAGAAAGACTCGCGCCGATCCCCCTACCCCCACGGAGAAAGACACGGCAACAGTCCCGCAAGTTGAGCCCCCTGTCACCCCACTACCTCAGCAGCCGAGCAACCATTCCCCTCCCCAGATCTCCCCAAAGCCCCCAGAAACCCTTCACCACCCCCACCCTGTGATAGACCACCTCAGGAAGGAACTGATACAACTACCCCCACTCCACCCCCTCCCCTCTCCCCCAACCTAAAAGCCCCCCTTCCCGAACAATAGCAGTTCGCACGGACCGGACCAAAAAACTACCTTTCCTGCCAGGAGGTAGAATTTGCAAACTCGACCCCCACCTACCAATACCGGACTTTAAAGGGCAGCAGAAGGTCCGCTACAACAAGTTGAGGAGTCTGGTGCACGTGGATGGTGACAGCGTCACGGATCCTACCAAGTTCAAGTATGCGCCCATGTTGACCACTTTTGTTATGATCAACAACGACTCTAGGACACAAGCCCTCTGGGCCATGATCAAAGCAGCGAAGGATGCGATTCCGGGCCAGCAGCTGGTGGACAGGGACCATCCTTCACTGAACAATTTCTTTTTCAAGTGCGAGGGCAGAGTCCCTGTGTATATACACCCCTCATTCTACAGGGCACAAACTAACCTTCCCCCTGGACGTGGGAGGTGTGGCCAAGGACGGAGTACCCTCAGCAGACTTACCGGCAGCCTCGGCTAGGCATGCCATGTCCTCACTGCCAAGGATTTCAGACCCGTCTGTGACACTGAATAAGGTAAGTGAACATGGCTTTGAACTTGGCTACATTGAATGTGAGGGGCATCAGGTGTCGAAGCAAGGCCTCGCGCGTTGTGAGAGACTTGGTGTCCCTTAAGGTAGATATTGCCGCTATCCAGGAGACCCACTTTGTTTGTGACGCGGATTGTCAGGTGCTGGTGAACGATTACGATGTTTACTCAGCATATGGCAATACTTATAGTCGTGGAATCTCCTTGCTAGTGAGTCGCATCCTGTCAGCGTCGGTGAATGTTGTTCACACAGGCGAGGACGGGCGGCTAGTTGTTGTTGATGTTGCCGTTAATAGTAGTGTTTTTCGGATTGTCGCTGTTTATGCTCCCAATTCTGCTGTAGAGAGGGCATCCTTTTTTCGACGGTTGGAGGGCTTCTTAGTGGATCCGGAACGGTTAGTTCTAATGGGTGATTGGAATGCAATCCTTGATCCCAAAATAGATAAGGTCGGGGGGACTAGTGGGTCGGTGCGGTGTGACAGCACTCTGTTCGACCTGATGGCCTCGTGTGATCTCGTCGACAGATTCCGTCTGGATCATCCGGGGCGGGAGATGTGGACGTGGCATCCTGGAATGCCTTCCCATCCGAGTACTTTCTTGGATCGGATGTTAGTTAGAAGAGGCGACGTAGACTTTCTATCGTGCCCCACGTTCTACTTTTTAGGACACTCGGACCATAAACTAGTTATGGCCCATTTGAACTTAAGTGCAAGGCCTAAACTAGCTGGATACTGGAAGTTCAACAGCACCTTGTTGGAGTTGGAGGACTACCGGTTGAAGGTTACCGATTTAATTCAGCGGGCTTTAGTGGGGGTGGTTACAGAGAGTAAGTGGTTGGTTAGTCTTAAGGCCAAAATTAGGCGCTTCTCTGTCCAATACAGCCAACGCCTCGCGTTAGATAAGGCTAAGGCAAAGAAGCGCTTAGAGGATAAGCTGACTCGGGCGGTGAAGGGTGGGGATCCCCTAGAGGTAGCACTAGCTAAACAAGACCTCAGCCGCTTGGCTAGCGAGCGGTATGAAGGTCAAGTAGTTAGGGCTAGATTACTGAAAGTTTCCAACGAGGCTGTGAATGTTGACGCTGTTGACGTAAGGCTGCTATAAGGCGCGGTGCGGACGGGTACATTCGTAAAGTACATAACCTGGAAGGACACGCCCTAGTTTCGACTCGGGAGATCTGCTAGGGGTTTCGGGAGCATCTATAGGTGCGCTTCACCCAACTACCCGGTCTCAGATTCGAGGAGTTTAGCAGCTATTTGGCTGACTCGCCCCGCCTCACAGCGTCTCGGGCGGCTAGCTGTGATGGTCTTGTTACTGAACATGAGGTCATTACTGCGTTGAAGCAGGTCGGCTACAACAAATCCCCGGGGCTTGATGGTTTACCCTACGAGTTCTACTTGAGGCTGTCGCCCATGTTTGTCCCTATTCTGAAGGATATGTTCAACCATTGGTTTGCTCAGGGTTCCATCCCTCCCTGGACAGGTGACCAAGGGAGTGATCACATTGCTGAGGAAAGGTCAACAGCATGGTGGGGTGGAAAATTTTGACGATTTTAGGCCCTTGACTCTGCTAAACACAGAGTTAAAGATTTTGGCAAAGATTCTTGCGAATCGTTTGCAGGTTGTCATCACTGACTCGATCGAACCGGACCAGAATTGCTGTGAAGGGGAGATCGATTCAAGACAATTTGCATTTGATACGCTCGATCATAGAGGGGACAGAAGACAACGCCGAAGCCGCGCTGATCAGTTTAGATCAGTCCTAGGCATTCGATAGGGTGGACCATCGGTTCCTGGGAGCTGTGCTAGAGGCCGCCGGATTTAATCCGGACTTCCGCAAGTGGATCTTTGTCCTGTATGATAGGCTGACGGTAGCGGTGCAGATCAACGGTAAGCTGTCGGAGTCATTCGCTGTCTCTCGGTCGGTGCGTCAGGGTTGTCCGCTGTCGCCTCTGTTGTACGTCCTAGCGTTGGAACCCCTCCTTCGCAAGTTAAGGGACGAGGCGGCTACACCAGTCCTGCGCGGAATAGCCCTCCCTGGAGGCACACGAGCCAAGGTTTCCGCGTTCGCTGATGACTTCACCGTGTTCGTGTCTTGCCACATGGACTTTCAAGCGGTGGTCGAGGCGCTCGCTCGATACGAAGAAGTCACAGGGGCCATCTTCAACCGCAGCAAGTCTGTCGGCCTGCGGTTGGGGGCCTGGACCGGGGTAAACTTGCTTCCAGGTATTTTCAGCTCGACCAATGGACGGTCCGTATTCTCGGTGTCTGGTTTGGACTGGGACTTCAGCTGGTAAAGAATTGGTTGGAAGTATATGGCAAGGTCAAATCGTCGGTGAAGACTAGGATTGGAAGGAAATTGTCCTTGAAGGGTCGGGCGGAGGCGTGTGCTACATACGTCTTTCCGCTCATCCTTTACCGATTGTCTGTACTTCCTCTCCCTGCAGAACGACTAACCCGCTTGCAAGGGCGCCTCGATTCACTATTGTGGAACGATGGTAAGCATTATGTCTGCAGAGAGGTCTGTGTCCAGAGGCCGAGCGAGGGAGGCCTGGGTTAGCCCAGTCTCTTGTGTCATAGAAATGCCGAGAGATTGGCTTTCCTGGGTCGTTCGCTTGAAGAAGATGCTCCTTGGGTCCCTGTGGTTGAGAACTCGTTTCCCAATCTCAAACCCAACCCCTCGGTAGAAGGTCGTCGTAGACCAAGGGGGGAGTCTAAGTTCTTCTCCGAATGCCGGACCATTCTTAGAGCTTTGCCGGGGACCAATGTCCTCGATCAGCCAAGAAAGAAACTATATCGGGAGCTAGTGGAGGGGACCGCGAAGGATCCACTTTAGGCGGATGGGATGGTCGATGGAGGTTGTCCGTTCTCATTGGAGTTGGGCGCCGGGACGGGAGATTCTGAACAACTCGGAATTTTCCCTCACTTGGCGACTTGTCTGTAACGCGCTGCCCCTTCTCAACGAACTCTGCCGGTATAAAGAAAATACGAGCGGCTTCTGTCCGCGCTGTGACGAACGCAAGCCCGAAACGATCGGGCACGCGTTTTTTAGTTGCAGCCGGATCCAGCCCTTATTGGAGTACGTCAAGGGGGTAACGGCTCGCATCTATGCCGAATGTCTGCTCGATCTCGACGAAGGGTTTTTTTGTGTACAACATGGAGCCGCCGTTCCCCAGGGAGGAAAGAATGGTTGTCCTGGCGATCCTGGCAGTAGCGCGCATGGTGATTTGGATCACGCGCCTCAAGTTGGTCCGCGAAGGGACATCTGTTCCGGATCGGGATCTGATCGTTTACTTTAAACATCTGCTTAAAGTAAAGATCGGATGCGATTGGAGGAGGTTGCCTTGAGTGGAATTTGACAAGAGGTGGGTGCACAGCACTAGTTTGTGCATCCGTCGAGGAGCCAAGTTTCAATACGTGTTCCCTCCTTAAGCATGGCACGGGCGGTGCTGGGGCCTTCAGAACCCATCCCGCTTAGGTTCTAGCTAAGAAAAACTTAAGAAGACTCTTGACTGGTGGTATAAATGAGATCCTGTTCCTGATTTTATTTTTTGGTACTAGAGAACCTCTGAGTCTGCCCATCCCCTTTGTGCCACATCCTTGCTTTTTCAACATCCCCGGTCACTCCCCTACTCAGAGATCACCTTCCAACCCCCCTCCACCCGTTGCTTTGTTTTCTCCCACTGCCATTAAGATATTTTACCCAATCCCTATTAGGGATCGCCCTGCTTGTTTTCGGTTCCCTGGAAAAGAGTGGGGGGGGGTCTAGTCACCTAGATTAGTACAGGGCGGTCTCACTAACAACCCAGTAGGATTTATTTTTTGTTTTTGATATGAACACTTTTAATTAGTTTTTCCCCTCTCCACGAGCAATCCTTTTCTTGATTCAAAAACTTTTTTTATTTACCAATGAAATTGAACTTTATTTTTTCACACATGCACACACACACACACACAAAATTAATATTTAAAAAAAAAAAAAAAAAAAATGCATACACAAACACACAGACAACTGTTTATAAATTGTAAATATGGTTTTGATTCTTAAACGCTGGGGATTTATTAGTTAGTTTAAGATCCATAGAGTGAATGAGGTATTTTGGTAAATGTTGCCAGTCAAGAGTAAGACTCCAAAGTCTACATTTATTACTTTTTAATCACTTTAGTCACAAAGACCCTGAACCCTTCCCCTCCCCAATTTCTTGTAGGGCCTTGTGCCTAATTTTGTTGTTTGAAAATCTTTTGGGTTTTTTTTACTTAATTTTTTTACAAAATTTTAAAAGCAATAAAATATATAAACAAGATCAAAGTGTAGTATCTGTTCTCTGATACATACACAGCGCTAGGCAGTGCTGTTCTGGCGACACATTCTCGTGCCCGGAACACCTGACGAGCTTGTTGGGTAGTGTTCTGTCCGCACCCCCACTTGGTCTGTCTTTCTCTGCTCTCCCCCCTCACTTTCTCTCTTCCCTCCACTAATTTCCCACTCCCTCTCTCAGTTCTATCTCCCCTCTTGCCGCCTTTGGCGCCACTTCTTTTTGGCGCCAAAGTCGGCTCCCCACTTTGGATGCCGACTCCACGTCACTCATTTTGGTGAATTCATACAGGGAAGAGAGAGCTTTTTTTCAAAAATGGATACCCCCAGCCCGGGGACCATCAATACAGATACCCCCAGCCAGGGGGCTACCACAAGAAAACCTGCTCCCCAAGAGGACGACTCCCCAACAGGGGAAGCAAAAAGCAACGGGGCATACCGCCCAGACAATAAACCAAAGGACGCACCCCAGAAGGGAGGAAACTCACCAGCAGCTCCCCAAGAGGGCGACTCCCCACAAAGGGGAGAAAAAACAATGTTGGACGGGGCATCCCGCTCTGACAACAAAAATCAAGAGGCAGTAGCCCCAAAGGACGATAAAGGAGACAGTGCTCCCCAGGAGGGCTACTGCCCCAAAAGGGGAGCAAATCAAGAAAACGAGGGGGCATACAGCCTAGACCTCCCCAAAATAAAAGGGGCAAAAGCTCCCAAGGACAATAAAGAGGCCGACTCCCCAAAAAGGGAGGTATTTCCTGGAAGAAGTATAGAGCAAGGAGAGTCGGTCCCAAAGGAAAGCGGAAAGGGAAATGCCCCTCAAAATAGCAACCCTTCCGCAAAGGAATAGCAAAAACAGTCCAACCTCACCAAAGACCCAACACCAACGAGAGGGTCGGCATGGGGGAAGACTGTAGAGAAGCAACTGTCCCCTCAAGAGTATAGAGACTTGTACTTGACCAAGTACAGACAATACATAGAGGGGGCAGAAATTAAACCAGTGCCAGGCGCTTGGGAGGCAATCGAAGACAGTCCTCTCCCTCATCATCTCGGATATGCCAGAAAACCACCTCCTAGGGATGAAAAAGGAAGACATGGCGGGGCTCCTACACAAGCTAAACATCCCGGTACTATACCTGTACCAGAGGAGCTACGCCATGTGGGACATCCTCCTACCCACCAAGGAAGATGCGGAGAGACTCTCCCTACAGGAAATTAAGTATGGGAGAATAAAACTAAAGCCCGAATACCAGGGCAGGACAAGGACCCGGGTGCAGGTATTCAATGTACCTATGCAAATATCAGCAGAAATCCTGGGATCCTTCTTCACACAGTTCGGCGAGGTGGAAAAAATAACCCCAGTGCAGTCGAAAACCGGCATGCACTTGGGCAGCTACACTGTGGCCATGAGGCTAAAGAAAGAAGGCTTCCAGGCGATACCAGCACAGCTGACATTTAAGGAGGCAACTATGACAGTAGTGGTGGAGGGGCGTCGTCCGCACTGCTGGTTCTGCCAAAAGCAGGGTCACATGGCCAAGAGCTGCCCTCAAAGGTCAACTCCTACTCGAGTGACACTAAAGGCGGTCCCAACCTCTGAGACAGCACCAGTGTCCAAACAGGCTGTCACAACTCCTGCAACCGGAGCACCAACCCCAGCACCGAGGAAACCCAAAACTATGCAGGAGGCCAAGGGGGAGGAATGGATCACGGTAATGAGGCGGAAACGGAAGCCCAAAATCCTATCTGCCACCGTCCCACCACCAACCCAACAACCGAGGCAGCAACAACAACAGCAGCCTCCACAACAGCCATGGCAGCAGACACAACAGCAGCAGCCAAACCAGCCGTTGAACCAGCCGCAGCAACAACATCAGCTGCTGCGGCCAATTCCACAACCAATGCAACGAAAACAGTGGCAACAACGAAAACAGCAGCAGCCAAAGCAGCAGCAGCAACAGCCAGAACAGCAACAGCATCAACCAGAGAAACAGCAATTAGAGGAGCAGCAACAACCAACGGTCCCCACACCAATTGAGACGGGGACCAAGCGAAGAAAACACTGCTCCTCTGAGGATGAATCTGCTAGCGAGAGGGAGAGGAACTCAATCTCACCACTCCCCGGTTCATTCAAAAGAATAAAAAAGAAAAGCAAAAAAAGGAAAGGGAAAGAAAATGCAGCCCCCACTCCCTGTGAGCATACACCACCTCTAACGACAACACAACCCACTTCCACCCCCATACCACATACTGCACCAACACTAGACACCGCACTTACATCAACATCAGACACCGCACCAACACCAGACACTGCACCAACACCAGACACCACACCAACACCCGTCCCCACACCAATGCAAATTGAGCCGCCATCCCAGAAAGAAAAGAATGAACCCGGGAGGGGGAGAGACCCTTCAGATTCTCCCACTTACGGACTCACTCCAACAGGGACTCTCGCCCTCGAAACGAGAGAGGAACTTTGTTTTGTAGACCCCCTGTCTGTGGCAATGGCCTTACCACACCGGCAGAGAAAAAATTTAAAACCTCTGCTGGACTGCCAACAGATAGGGGGAAAAGACGTTAATGTCCCCTCTAATTTCCCGGACGCCCCACGGCTCACAACTTTCGTCAGGCTTCCTGAGGCCTGCAAAACCAACGTGTGGACAATGCTGGAGGCCACTGAAGGGGCTGATCCGGGAATTGAACTGATTAGGAAAAATGACCCTCCTCTTGAGGAACTCGCAAAACAATGCAAGGGAAGGGTCCCAGTGTTGGTCCATCCGTCACTCTATAGGGCCCTTAAATTGACTTACCCTTTGGATGTCGGCGGCATTGTGAGAGAAGGTCAGGACATGAAAAACCTGACCACCTTGAGCATTGCACACAACGTCGGTGTCCTTTCCCCGGCTGACTTCGGAGCTGAGTGTAACACACCTTAAGGTAGGTACCATGGCTTTGAATTTGGCTAGTCTGAATGCGAGGGGCTTGAGATCATCGGGCCGGGCGGCTCGCCTCCGGCACGACCTCTTGTCCCTGGGATTGGATGTTGCTGCAATTCAGGAGATGCATTTCGTTTCCTCTGTGGACTGTCAGGTGCTGGCCGGAGACTTTGAGGTTTTCTCAGCATATGGCAGCCCGCGGGGGAAGGGAGCATCCTTGCTAGTTAAACGTACTGTTTCCGCGACGGTTGACGTTGTCCATAGGAATGCGGAGGGCAAGTTGGTCGTGGCAGATGTTGCCGTAAGAGATTCTGTGTTTCGGGTGATTGCGGTTCATGCGCCCAGCACTGCTCAGTCAGCTTGACGCGTTTGTAGATTGTCGGAAGCGGGTAGTGCTAATGGGGGATTGGAATGCCATCTTAGACCCCGACATAGATAAGGTAGGAGGCGGAGCTAGAGGGTCGGAGAGGTGCGAGTCCAGCCTGGCTGATCTGATGGCTAGATGCGGACTGGTCGACAGGTTTCGGGTCGAGCATCCAGGGCGGGAAATGTGGACGTGGACCAATAGCGTTTCCTCCTATCCAAATACCTATTTGGACAGGATATTAGTTAGGAGAGGCGAAGTAGACTTCCTATCCTGTCCCACGTTCAGTTGGCTAGGCCAGACGGACCATAAATTAGTTATGGCCCGGCTGAAGCTAGGAAATAGGCCTAAGTTAGCGGGGTACTGGAAGTTAAACACCTCCCTTCTGGAGATACAAGACTTCCAAGATCAGTTAAGAGAATTGATTAAAAAGGCACTAGTGGGGGCGGTTACCGGGAGTAAGTGGTGGTTAGGTCTCAAAGCCAAGATCAGAAGCTTCTCCGTCAAGTATGCCCAGTGCCTCGCACTAGATAAGGCCAAGACGAAGAAGCAGCTAGAGCAGAAACTAGCCCAGGCTACGGGGGAGGGTGATAGGGTTAGTCAGGAACTAGCTAAGCAGGACCTTCTACGTGAGACTAGCGAGCGTTACGAAGGCCAAGTAGTTAGAGCTAGGCTTAGAAAGATAGGCAACGAAGCAGTCAATTCTGATGCAGACGTGCGCCGTGAGGTTTCTAGGCGTGTCTTGGACAAATACATTGCAAAAGTCAAACATCCGAATGGACGCACCCTGGAATCGACTCGGGAGATCTGCGAGGGGTTTCGAGAACATTTTGAGGAGCATTTTACGCAGCAGCCCGATCTTCCGGTCCTTGAGTTTAGCGACTATTTGGCCGACTCTCCTCACATCGAGGCGGCTAGAGCGGCTAGTTGTGAGGGCTGGGTGACGGAGCGGGAGGTCTTTACTGCGCTGAAGCAGGTCAGCTGTGACAGATTGCCAGGACTTGATGGTCTGCCATACGAACTGTACTTGAGGCTGTCACCCATGTTTCTGCCTCTTCTGACGGATATGTTCAACCATTGGTTTGCTCAGGGATCCATCCCAGGGCAGGTGACCAAGGGAGTGATCACATTGCTGAAGAAAGGTGACGGGCATGGAGGGAAAGAATTAGACGACTACAGGCCCATAACTCTGCTAAACACAGAGTTGAGGATTTTGGCCAAGGTCCTGTCGAATCGGCTGCAGGTTGTTATCGACGAGTTGGTTGAACCGGAACAGAACTACGCTGTGAAGGGGAGATCGATTCAGAACAACTTGCACCTGATCCGCACGATCCTAGAGGGGGGAATAGATGACTACACGGAAGCTGTGCTGATCAACTTAGATCAGTCTAAAGCTTTCGATAGGGTTGACCATCGTTTCCTGGCATCTGTCTTAGAGGCCGCCGGTTTTAAACCGGACTTTTGCAAGTGGATCTCCATAACGTATCGACAGCCCATGGCTGTCGTGCAAGTCAACGGAACGCGCTCAAAACCCTTTGTTATCTCTCGGTCGGTTCGTCAGGGTTGTCCGCTATCGCCCCTGCTTTATGTCCTGGCTTTGGAGCCTCTTCTCCGCAAGCTGAGACATGGGGAGGCAAATTCGGCCCTGCGCGGAATGGCTCTGCCTGGCGGCTCAGCTGCCAAGGTATCCGCGTTCGCCGATGATGTCACGGTCTTCGGGTCGGGCTTCAGAGACATTGAGGTCGTGTCGGAGGCACTCACACAGTACGAAAGAATCACTGGGACCAAGATAAACCGCAACAAGTCGGTAGGACTGCGGTTGGGCGCATGCAGTGGCAACGCAAACCTCCCGGCGCCCTTCAGCTGGACAGATGGCCGGTCCGGATCCTCGGCGTGTGGTTCAGACCGGGTCTCCAGCTTGACAAGAATTGGTTGGAGGTACGGTCAAAGGTGGAGGCTGCAGTCAATTCGTGGCTTACTAGGAAACTTTCCTTAAAGGGTAGAGCTGAGGCGTGCGCCACTTACGTCTTTCCTCTCATCCTTTACTGACTGGCCGTACTTCCCCTGCCTGCACAACACCTAAAAGCTCTTGTCGAACTCTTGTCCTCGCTCCTTTGGGACAGAAGAAGACACTGGGTGAGCAGACAGGTCTGTATTCAACGTCCCTGTGAGGGAGGCTTGGGAATGCCGGACTTGAAGTGTCATCGAGATGCTGAGAGGCTGGCCTTCCTGAGCCACTACATGCAGGATGACCAACCGTGGCACCCGTGGTTACTGCCACCTTCCCCGACCTCTTTCTCGACCCGTCCATCGAGAGCCGTCGCAGACCGCGGGGAGAATCTGCCTACATGAAAGAGTGCCGAGCCGCGGTAAAACGACTACCAAGGTCCAGTGACATGTGACTGCTACCCGTAGGGAACTCCACAGGGATCTAGTGAAGGGGGTCGCCGACGACCCGCTATGCGCGTTTGGGGTGGCAGCAGAGTGAGATTTGCTCCACGTGGAGCTGGGCGCCAAGTTCGAGTCATCTGAACAATTCGGAGTTCTCTCTGACCTGGCGATTGGCCCGAAATGCACTTCCACTCAACAACATACAATGCAGTTCCGGGTTTTTGGAGTCGCCTGATTGTCCCCGTTGTGGGACAACGGCCGTAGAAACTACGGATCACGCTTTCTTCGATTGCCGCGAACTCCACCAGTACTGGTCGTATGTCAGCGGAGTGACAGCTCGCATCGATCCTGAGCATCCTCGCCCAATTACTGTATCCAATGTTGTGGACAACGTGAGGCTGCCGTGAGACCGAGAAAGACAAATGGTCTACGTTACGATCCTGGCCGTGGCAAGAATGGTGATTTGGACGTCGCGTCTGCACGGTTGCCGGGGGGTGTTGTCTTTTTCTGATCAAGATCTGATCGCTTTCTTTAAACACCAACTACGGGTGAAGATCAGATGTGATAGAAGAAGGCTGCATCGCGCTGCATTTGACAGAAGATGGATACATGTGGCAAGTCTGTGTGTACGAAGAGGAGCCAAATTTGAATACGTGTTCCCCGCCTAGGTGTGGAACGCGCAGTTCTGTAAAGTAAAATTAAACCAGTAGCCTTTCAGCTAGCTGAGTGTGTGTTCCATCCCTCCCCGATTAGGAAGCCTCCAAGATCCCCATCCCCTCTTACCTGCAATTTTTGTTTTAACCCCTTCCTCTAAATTTTACCCATCTTGGAGAGAAAGAAATACAAACTAACCTCCATCCCTTACCCACAAAAATTTCTTTTCTCCATTCATCCCTATCTAGAGGGCATCCCCACCTAGAGACTGGCCCGCAGAAGCGAGGTTCCTTTTACAAACCTAGTGGAACGGGCAGTCTATCAACTAGACGGGGTTGGGAGGGTCCTACTAATCACCTTTTGTTTTTTCTTCCCCCGCCCTCGACACAAATGAATTATTGTACCATTTTATTGTTATCTTTTTTGTTTTTACACGTCAATAAAAAATGTTTTAAAAATTGGGAGTTAAGTAGGACGTCCCCAAATATGAAAGGGTGAATGCGGTATTATGGTGAAAGAAGATACTAGCTGGGAGAAACTTTTGACTTTGTTTAGTTCTGGAGTGACAAGGTGTTCCGGCAGATACTGCAAAGCTATGACTAGCAAAGACCAGCTATGACTAGCAAAGACCATATGTGGGGGTAAAAATCACCTACAACTGCTGCTCCCCACGAGGGCCACCCGGCGGAAAAGGCTGTTGCAAGAACGCCTGCAGAGGATTATGCAGCGAGAATATCTCCAGCTGCACTCCCGAACTGCAAAGCGAACACCGGAACAACGCAACCCCGCTCCCCTAGAGGGCAAAGTTCCAGCAGCAAGAGAGAGGGAGGAAAACAGCACCACCCACCATACCTAGGAGCTGTTTGAAGCCACGTTAGCCTCCCTCAAATCACTGTTCGAAGAAACCAGTGACTCGCCCTCCAGCACTCCCCAAGAGGGCAACAACGTAAAGGGGGAATCCAGTGATGGGGAGGACGCGCCAACCAGTGTCAACAAAATCCAACTGGTGGGTGCGACACCCCTGTCTACGGAACCCGCAACAGCAGCCACTGGGGACACATCCCCGGAGGGGGGACACCTCCGTCTCCCCAAGAGGCAGCCACCCAGCAACTCAAAAAGAGGAAGAGGAAGGAGAATGAGGAGCGCCAGCATGCAACAACTTTAAATGCGGACTGGCCATCTCTGTCCGGAAAAGGCCAGCCTCCAGGGCCAGAAACACCCACAACGGAGGCAGTACAAGTTGCACCAGCTAACCCCCCCCCCCCGTCCCGGGTCCAGTAAACAGCCAAAAGGATGGAGGATCAGCATGGGGCTGCAAGGAACAGCAGAAAAAGAAGACTACCGGAAGACTACAGGAGACTCTTTGACTCCACTTACAAAGAGTGTACCAAGGGAAACGAGATCCGGCCTCTCCCAGGTCAGGTGGAAGGACTGCAGCAGAGAGTCCTCAGACACGAGGACCAGAAGCCTGACCGGTGTCAACAAAGACACAATGGTGAACATCCCGGCAAATTACATCTGCAGGAGGAGCTACGCGCAATGGGATGTTCTGCTTCCTACCCCCGAAGAGGCAGTCAAGCTGTCCAGGACCTATCACCAGAGCAGAAACATTAAGCTACAGCCAATATACATGAATAAGAGGAGGGCAAATGTTTCTGTTCTAAACGCCCCCTGCTACATGGAGGCTGAACAACTGGGTGCCAAAACACCCAACCAAGCCGCAGCACCCACTCAATCCACTAGTGCCCCTGAAACTCAAGCAGGGTGGACAACAGTTACCAAGAAAGGAAAGATCGCCAAAAAGCCACCCAGCAACAGAGTCCACAGACCAGCCCGAGTCCACAGACCAGCCCGAGTCAAACCCAATCACTGAGGTGGACAATATGGACACTCAGGCACCCCCTCCTCCAACAAGAGGAAATTACAAGAATCTGAGGAGGAGGAGGCAGTGTCGGAGGAAGAGGAGACAACTCCAGCACCAGCCAAACTGAGTGCAACGGAGACCAGAAGGGCCAGAAGGAAGAAGAGTCGGAAAATGCGAGCCGACCCCCTACTCCTACCGACGAGGACACGAACACAGACGCACAAGCAGAGCCCCCCGCCACCCAGCAACCAGAAAAACTATCCCCCTCCCCAGATCTCCCCAAAGCCCCCAGAAACCCTGTACCACCCCCATCCTGTGATAAACCACCCCAGGAAGGAACTGTGGCAGCTACCCCCACTCCACCCCCCTCCCCTCACGCCCAACCTAAAAGTTCCCCTTCCCCAACAAGGCCAGTTCGCACGGAACGAACTAAAAAACTACCGTTCCTGCCAGGAGGTAGAATTTGCGAGCTGGACCCACACCAAACAATACCAGACCTCAAAGGACAGCAAAAGGTCCGGTATAACAAGTTGAGGGGTCTCGCCTACGTGGATGGTGACAGCATGGCGGACCCAACAAAATTTAAGGACGCTCCCATGTTGACCACCTATGTGAGGGTCAACAAGGATACAAGAACTCAAGCCCTCTGGGCCATGATCAAAGCAGCTAAGGATGCGATCCCGGATAGTCGCAGTTTATGCACCCAACTCTGCTGTAGAGAGGGCTTCCTTCTTTTGACGGGTGGAGGGCTTTGTAGATGATCCAGAGATGGGTGATTGGAATGCCATCCTTGATCCCAGGATAGATAAGGTCGGGGGGACTAGCGGGTCAGTGTGGTGTGACAGCAGTCTGTCTGACCTGATGGCTTCGTGCGACCTGGTCGAC
This sequence comes from Euprymna scolopes, assembly GCF_053919585.1. Classification (NCBI taxonomy): domain Eukaryota; kingdom Metazoa; phylum Mollusca; class Cephalopoda; order Sepiida; family Sepiolidae; genus Euprymna; species Euprymna scolopes. The sequence goes on along the minus strand of NC_136506.1, from coordinate 56,139,822 downwards.
AGATTTCGTCTGGATCACCCGGGGCGGGAGATGTGGACGTGGCATCCTAATACGCCTTCCTATCCAAGTACTTACTTGGATCGGATGTTAGTTAGAAGAGGCGATGTAGATTTCCTATCTTGCCCCACGTTCCACTTTTTAGGACACTCGGACCATAAACTAGTTATGGCCCGTCTGAACTTAAGCCCTAGGCCTAGACTGACCGGATACTGGAAGTTCAACAGCACCTTGTTGGAGCTGGAGGACTTACCGGTTGAAGGTTACAGAGATAATCCAACGGGCATTAGTGGGGGTGGTTACCGGGAGTAAGTGGTGGGTTAGTCTCAAGGCTAAGATTAGACGTTTCTCGGTCAAGTACAGCCAACGCCTCGCACTAGATAAGGCTAAGGCCAAGAAGCGTACAGAGAATAGGCTGACCCAGGCATTGGAGGGTGGGGACCCCCTAGAGATAGCACTAGCTAGACAAGACCTCAGCCGCTTGGCTAGCGAGCGGTATGAGGGCCAGATAGTTAGGGCTAGGCTAATGAAAGTCTCGAACGAGGCTGTTGAGCTGCTCTAAGGCGCGGCTCGAACGGGTACATTCGAAAGGTAAACAACCTGGAAGGGCACGCCCTCGTGTCGACGCGGGAGATTTGCGAGGGGTTTCGGGAGCATCTATCGGAGCGCTTCACCCAACTACAGGGTCGAAGAGTTTGGCAGCAATAGCCGACTCGCCCCGCCTCATGGCGGCTCGAGCGGCTAGCTGTGATGGGCTTGTCGCGGAACATGAGATCATTACTGCGTTGAAGCAGGTCGGCTTCAACAAGTCCGCGGGGCTTGATGGTCTACCATACGAATTCTACTTGAGGCTGTCGCCCATGTTGGTCCTTATTCTGGAGGATATGTTCAACCATTGGTTTGTTCAGGGCTCCATCCCTGGGCAGGTGACCAAGGGAGTGATCACATTGCTGAGGAAAGGTCAACGGCATGGTGGGGAGGAAGATTTAGACGATTTCAGGCCCTTGACTAAACACAGAGTTCTTCTTGCGAATCGGTTGCAGGTTGTCATCACTGACTTGATCGAACCAGAACAGCTATGCTGTGAAGGGGAGATCGATTCAGGACAATCTTCATCTGATACGCACGATCATAGAGGGGACAGAAGACAACGCCGAGGCCGCGCTGATCAGTTTAGATAAGTCCAAGGCTTTCGATAGGGTGGACCATAGGTTCCTGGGATCTGTGCTTGAGGCCGCCGGATTTAATCCGGACTTCTGCAAGTGGATCTCTGTACTGTATGACAGGCCGACGGTAGCAGTGCAGATCAACGGTAAGCTGTCGGAGTCTTTTGCCGTCTCCCGGTCGGTGCGACAGGGTTGTCCGCTGTCGCCTCTCTTGTATGTCCTGGCGTTGGAACCCCTCCTTCGCAAGTTAAGGGACGAGGCGACTACATCAGTCCTGCGCGACATGATCGAAAACTGTGAAAGGATTTAATAGCAACGACGACTAGGAATGATTGCTTAAACTGGATACAATCAAATTATTAGGATTATTGCTGTGTTTAGTGAAAGTGAGGTTACCGTTTCACATATCAACAATGATCATCAAAGATAGCAACCAACCCTCAAGTGAGGTTAACATGAATCGGCAGTAGCATTGAACGATAAAAGTGAATCCCGACACAGCTCTTTTTAATAGGAATTATTGCTTAAACTGGACACAATCAAATCATTGGGATAAGTAGCTGAGTTTAGTGAAAGTGAGGTATTATCTCAAAAATGATCATCCCATGTGAATCGGAGAAGTCCTCGAATGAACGGAAAAAATGAACCCCACTTCAGGAATCATCGTTTAAAATAGAAATTTTTGCTTACACTGAACACAAATCAAATTATTGGGAGAAGAGTTTACACTGAAAGTGAGGTTACCTTTCCACATCATCACCGCGGTACGACAGAAGCCTCCTAAGGACATGATTGAAAACTGTGAAAGTGAGGTTACATCTTCATCACTACATGTGTTAATTTAATAGGAATTATTGCTATACAATCAAATTATTAGGATTATTGCTGTGTTTAGTGAAAGTGAGGTTACCTTTCCACACCGATCATCAAATGTAGCGACCAACCGGTCTTCAGATTTAATAATAATATAGATTTACTGGAAATGATGCATGACGAACAAAAATGATTGCTTGTAACTGTGAAAGTGAGGTTACCTTTCTACAATCATCATCACTAATAATGAATATATCAATAATTAAACAATACAATCAATTTATTAGATTATTGGTGTGTTTAGTGAAAGTGAGGTTACCTTTCCCACATTTCAACAATGATCATCAAATGAAGCGACTAATCGGTCTTCGGTTTTACAAATCTCTGTGGTCCTTTCAAAAATCAATATCAGGAATCATCACTTAAACTGGACACAATCAAATCATTGGGATAAGTAGCTGAGTTTAGTGAAAGTGAGGTAACTGGACACAAATCAAATAATAGTGAAAGTGAGGTTACCTTTCTACATTTCTACAATCATTATCGAATCAACGCGGTACGACGGAAGTGTCCTAAGATGGTTCACTAATTTTGATGACATGATCGAAAACTGTGAAAACTGTGAAAGTGAGGTAACATTTCTACAATAATACAATCAATTTATTAGGATTATTGCTGTGTTTAGTAAATGTGAGGTTACCTTTCCCACATTTCAAGAATGATCATCAAATGAAGCGACCAATCTCTGTGGTCCTTCCAAAAATCAATATCAGGAATCATCACTTAAACTGGACACAATCAAATCATTGGGATAAGTAGCTGAGTTTAGTGAAAGTGAGGTATTATCTCAAAAATGATCATCGCATGTGAATCGGAGAAGTCCTCGAATGTTCAAAATGAACCCCACTTCAGGAATCATCGTTTAAAATAGAAATTTTTGCTTACACTGAACACAAATCAAATTATTGGGAGAAGAGTTTACACTGAAAGTGAGGTTACCTTTCCACATCATCACCGCGGTACGACAGAAGCCTCCTAAGGACATGATTGAAAACTGTGAAAGTGAGGTTACATCTTCATCACTACATGCGAGTGTTAATTTAATAGGAATTATTGCTATACAATCAAATTATTAGGATTATTGCTGTGTTTAGTGAAAGTGAGGTTACCTTTCCACACCGATCATCAAATGTAGCGACCAACCGGTCTTCAGATTTAATAATAATATAGATTTACTGGAAATGATGCATGACGAACAAAAATGATTGCTTGTAACTGTGAAAGTGAGGTTACCTTTCTACAATCATCATCACTAATAATGAATATATCAATAATTAAACAATACAATCAATTTATTAGATTATTGGTGTGTTTAGTGAAAGTGAGGTTACCTTTCCCACATTTCAACAATGATCATCAAATGAAGCGACTAATCGGTCTTCGGTTTTACAAATATCTGTGGTCCTTTCAAAAATCAATATCAGGAATCATCGCTTAAACTGGACACAATGAAATAATTGGGATAAGCTGAGTTTAGTGAAAGTGAGGTAACATCTCCACTTTTCAACAATGATCATCGCAAGTCGAAGTCGGAGAAGTCGTCGAATGAACGGAAAAAATAAACCCCACTGTTTAAAGTCGGAATTATTGCTTACACTGGACACAAATCAAATTATTGGGAGAAGAGTTTACACTGAAAGTGAGGTTTCTACAATCATCATCACATCACTGCGGTACGACGGAAGCCTCCTAAGGACATGATTGAAAACTGTGAAAGTGAGGTTACCTTTCTACAATCATCATCACTACATGCGAGTGTTAATTTAATAGGATTAAATTAATAGAAACGACTAGGAATTATTGCTTAAACTCGATACAATCAAATTATTAGGATTATTGCTGTGTTTAGTGAAAGTGAGGTTACCGTTTCACATATCAACAATGATCATCAAACCTTCAAGTGAGGTTAACATGAATCGGCAGTAGCATTGAACGATAAAAGTGAATCCCGACACAGCTCTTTTTAATAGGAATTATTGCTTAAACTGGACACAAATCAAATTATAGTGACAGTGAGGTTACCTTTCTACATTTCTACAATCATTATCGCATCAACGCGGTACGACAAAAGTGTCCTAAGATGGTTCACTAATTTTGATGACATGATCGAAAACTGTGAAAACTGTGAAAGTGAGGTAACATTTCTACAATAATACAATCAATTTATTAGGATTATTGCTGTGTTTAGTGAATGTGAGGAGGTTACCTTTCCCACATTTCAAGAATGATCATCAAATGAAGCGACCAATCTCTGTGGTCCTTCCAAAAATCAATATCAGGAATCATCACTTAAACTGGACACAATCAAATCATTGGGATAAGTAGCTGAGTTTAGTGAAAGTGAGGTATTATCTCAAAAATGATCATCACATGTGAATCGGAGAAGTCCTCGAATGAACGGAAAAAATGAACCCCACTTCAGGAATCATCGTTTAAAATAGAAATTTTTGCTTACACTGAACACAAATCAAATTATTGGGAGAAGAGTTTACACTGAAAGTGAGGTTACCTTTCCACATCATCACCGCGGTACGACAGAAGCCTCCTAAGGACATGATTGAAAACTGTGAAAGTGAGGTTACATCTTCAACACTACATGCGAGTGTTAATTTAATAGGAATTATTGCTATACAATCAAATTATTAGGATTATTGCTGTGTTTAGTGAAAGTGAGGTTACCTTTCCACACTGATCATCAAATGTAGCGACCAACCGGTCTTCAGATTTAATAATAATATAGATTTACTGGAAATGATGCATGACGAACAAAAATGATTGCTTGTAACTGTGAAAGTGAGGTTACCTTTCTACAATCATCATCACTAATAATGAATATATCAATAATTAAACAATACAATCAATTTATTAGATTATTGGTGTGTTTAGTGAAAGTGAGGTTACCTTTCCCACATTTCAACAATGATCATCAAATGAAGCGACTAATCGGTCTTCGGTTTTAATAATCTCTGTGGTCCTTTCAAAAATCAATATCAGGAATCATCACTTAAACTGGACACAATCAAATCATTGGGATAAGTAGCTGAGTTTCGTGAAAGTGAGGTAACTGGACACAAATCAAATAATAGTGAAAGTGAGGTTACCTTTCTACATTTCTACAATCATTATCGCATCAACGCGGTACGACGGAAGTGTCCTAAGATGGTTCACTAATTTTGATGACATGATCGAAAACTGTGAAAACTGTGAAAGTGAGGTAACATTTCTACAATAATACAATCAATTTATTAGGATTATTGCTGTGTTTAGTAAATGTGAGGTTACCTTTCCCACATTTCAAGAATGATCATCAAATGAAGCGACCAATCTCTGTGGTCCTTCCAAAAATCAATATCAGGAATCATCACTTAAACTGGACACAATCAAATCATTGGGATAAGTAGCTGAGTTTAGTGAAAGTGAGGTATTATCTCAAAAATGATCATCGCATGTGAATCGGAGAAGTCCTCGAATGTTCAAAATGAACCCCACTTCAGGAATCATCGTTTAAAATAGAAATTTTTGCTTACACTGAACACAAATCAAATTATTGGGAGAAGAGTTTACACTGAAAGTGAGGTTACCTTTCCACATCATCACCGCGGTACGACAGAAGCCTCCTAAGGACATGATTGAAAACTGTGAAAGTGAGGTTACATCTTCATCACTACATGCGAGTGTTAATTTAATAGGAATTATTGCTATACAATCAAATTATTAGGATTATTGCTGTGTTTAGTGAAAGTGAGGTTACCTTTCCACATATAAACACCGATCATCAAATGTAGCGACCAACCGGTCTTCAGATTTAATAATATAGATTTACTGGAAATGATGCATGACGAACAAAAATGATTGCTTGTAACTGTGAAAGTGAGGTTACCTTTCTACAATCATCATCACTAATAATGAATATATCAATAATTAAACAATACAATCAATTTATTAGATTATTGGTGTGTTTAGTGAAAGTGAGGTTACCTTTCCCACATTTCAACAATGATCATCAAATGAAGCGACTAATCGGTCTTCGGTTTTACAAATCTCTGTGGTCCTTTCAAAAATCAATATCAGGAATCATCACTTAAACTGGACACAATCAAATCATTGGGATAAGTAGCTGAGTTTAGTGAAAGTGAGGTAACTGGACACAAATCAAATAATAGTGAAAGTGAGGTTACCTTTCTACATTTCTACAATCATTATCGAATCAACGCGGTACGACGGAAGTGTCCTAAGATGGTTCACTAATTTTGATGACATGATCGAAAACTGTGAAAACTGTGAAAGTGAGGTAACATTTCTACAATAATACAATCAATTTATTAGGATTATTGCTGTGTTTAGTAAATGTGAGGTTACCTTTCCCACATTTCAAGAATGATCATCAAATGAAGCGACCAATCTCTGTGGTCCTTCCAAAAATCAATATCAGGAATCATCACTTAAACTGGACACAATCAAATCATTGGGATAAGTAGCTGAGTTTAGTGAAAGTGAGGTATTATCTCAAAAATGATCATCGCATGTGAATCGGAGAAGTCCTCGAATGTTCAAAATGAACCCCACTTCAGGAATCATCGTTTAAAATAGAAATTTTTGCTTACACTGAACACAAATCAAATTATTGGGAGAAGAGTTTACACTGAAAGTGAGGTTACCTTTCCACATCATCACCGCGGTACGACAGAAGCCTCCTAAGGACATGATTGAAAACTGTGAAAGTGAGGTTACATCTTCATCACTACATGCGAGTGTTAATTTAATAGGAATTATTGCTATACAATCAAATTATTAGGATTATTGCTGTGTTTAGTGAAAGTGAGGTTACCTTTCCACATATAAACACCGATCATCAAATGTAGCGACCAACCGGTCTTCAGATTTAATAATATAGATTTACTGGAAATGATGCATGACGAACAAAAATGATTGCTTGTAACTGTGAAAGTGAGGTTACCTTTCTACAATCATCATCACTAATAATGAATATATCAATAATTAAACAATACAATCAATTTATTAGATTATTGGTGTGTTTAGTGAAAGTGAGGTTACCTTTCCCACATTTCAACAATGATCATCAAATGAAGCGACTAATCGGTCTTCGGTTTTACAAATCTCTGTGGTCCTTTCAAAAATCAATATCAGGAATCATCACTTAAACTGGACACAATCAAATCATTGGGATAAGTAGCTGAGTTTAGTGAAAGTGAGGTAACTGGACACAAATCAAATAATAGTGAAAGTGAGGTTACCTTTCTACATTTCTACAATCATTATCGAATCAACGCGGTACGACGGAAGTGTCCTAAGATGGTTCACTAATTTTGATGACATGATCGAAAACTGTGAAAACTGTGAAAGTGAGGTAACATTTCTACAATAATACAATCAATTTATTAGGATTATTGCTGTGTTTAGTAAATGTGAGGTTACCTTTCCCACATTTCAAGAATGATCATCAAATGAAGCGACCAATCTCTGTGGTCCTTCCAAAAATCAATATCAGGAATCATCACTTAAACTGGACACAATCAAATCATTGGGATAAGTAGCTGAGTTTAGTGAAAGTGAGGTATTATCTCAAAAATGATCATCGCATGTGAATCGGAGAAGTCCTCGAATGTTCAAAATGAACCCCACTTCAGGAATCATCGTTTAAAATAGAAATTTTTGCTTACACTGAACACAAATCAAATTATTGGGAGAAGAGTTTACACTGAAAGTGAGGTTACCTTTCCACATCATCACCGCGGTACGACAGAAGCCTCCTAAGGACATGATTGAAAACTGTGAAAGTGAGGTTACATCTTCATCACTACATGCGAGTGTTAATTTAATAGGAATTATTGCTATACAATCAAATTATTAGGATTATTGCTGTGTTTAGTGAAAGTGAGGTTACCTTTCCACATATAAACACCGATCATCAAATGTAGCGACCAACCGGTCTTCAGATTTAATAATATAGATTTACTGGAAATGATGCATGACGAACAAAAATGATTGCTTGTAACTGTGAAAGTGAGGTTACCTTTCTACAATCATCATCACTAATAATGAATATATCAATAATTAAACAATACAATCAATTTATTATTGGTGTGTTTAGTGAAAGTGAGGTTACCTTTCCCACATTTCAAGAATGATCATCAAATGAAGCGACCAATCTCTGTGGTCCTTCCAAAAATCAATATCAGGAATCATCACTTAAACTGGACACAATCAAATCATTGGGATAAGTAGCTGAGTTTAGTGAAAGTGAGGTATTATCTCAAAAATGATCATCGCATGTGAATCGGAGAAGTCCTCGAATGTTCAAAATGAACCCCACTTCAGGAATCATCGTTTAAAATAGAAATTTTTGCTTACACTGAACACAAATCAAATTATTGGGAGAAGAGTTTACACTGAAAGTGAGGTTACCTTTCCACATCATCACCGCGGTACGACAGAAGCCTCCTAAGGACATGATTGAAAACTGTGAAAGTGAGGTTACATCTTCTACATGCGAGTGTTAATTTAATAGGAATTATTGCTATACAATCAAATTATTAGGATTATTGCTGTGTTTAGTGAAAGTGAGGTTACCTTTCCACCGATCATCAAATGTAGCGACCAACCGGTCTTCAGATTTAATAATAATATAGATTTACTGGAAATGATGCATGACGAACAAAAATGATTGCTTGTAACTGTGAAAGTGAGGTTACCTTTCTACAATCATCATCACTAATAATGAATATATCAATAATTAAACAATACAATCAATTTATTAGATTATTGGTGTGTTTAGTGAAAGTGAGGTTACCTTTCCCACATTTCAACAATGATCATCAAATGAAGCGACTAATCGGTCTTCGGTTTTACAAATATCTGTGGTCCTTTCAAAAATCAATATCAGGAATCATCGCTTAAACTGGACACAATGAAATAATTGGGATAAGCTGTGTTTAGTGAAAGTGAGGTAACATCTCCACTTTTCAACAATGATCATCGCAAGTCGAAGTCGGAGAAGTCGTCGAATGAACGGAAAAAATAAACCCCACTGTTTAAAGTCGGAATTATTGCTTACACTGGACACAAATCAAATTATTGGGAGAAGAGTTTACACTGAAAGTGAGGTTTCTACAATCATCATCACATCACTGCGGTACGACGGAAGCCTCCTAAGGACATGATTGAAAACTGTGAAAGTGAGGTTACCTTTCTACAATCATCATCACTACATGCGAGTGTTAATTTAATAGGATTAAATTAATAGAAACGACTAGGAATTATTGCTTAAACTCGATACAATCAAATTATTAGGATTATTGCTGTGTTTAGTGAAAGTGAAGTTACCGTTTCACATATCAACAATGATCATCAAACCTTCAAGTGAGGTTAACATGAATCGGCAGTAGCATTGAACGATAAAAGTGAATCCCGACACAGCTCTTTTTAATAGGAATTAAAGCAATGCTTAAACTGGACACAAATCAAATTATAGTGACAGTGAGGTTACCTTTCTACATTTCTACAATCATTATCGCATCAACGCGGTACGACAAAAGTGTCCTAAGATGGTTCACTAATTTTGATGACATGATCGAAAACTGTGAAAACTGTGAAAGTGAGGTAACATTTCTACAATAATACAATCAATTTATTAGGATTATTGCTGTGTTTAGTGAATGTGAGGAGGTTACCTTTCCCACATTTCAAGAATGATCATCAAATGAAGCGACCAATCTCTGTGGTCCTTCCAAAAATCAATATCAGGAATCATCACTTAAACTGGACACAATCAAATCATTGGGATAAGTAGCTGAGTTTAGTGAAAGTGAGGTATTATCTCAAAAATGATCATCGCATGTGAATCGGAGAAGTCCTCGAATGAACGGAAAAAATGAACCCCACTTCAGGAATCATCGTTTAAAATAGAAATTTTTGCTTACACTGAACACAAATCAAATTATTGGGAGAAGAGTTTACACTGAAAGTGAGGTTACCTTTCCACATCATCACCGCGGTACGACAGAAGCCTCCTAAGGACATGATTGAAAACTGTGAAAGTGAGGTTACATCTTCATCACTACATGCGAGTGTTAATTTAATAGGAATTATTGCTATACAATCAAATTATTAGGATTATTGCTGTGTTTAGTGAAAGTGAGGTTACCTTTCCACACCGATCATCAAATGTAGCGACCAACCGGTCTTCAGATTTAATAATAATATAGATTTACTGGAAATGATGCATGACGAACAAAAATGATTGCTTGTAACTGTGAAAGTGAGGTTACCTTTCTACAATCATCATCACTAATAATGAATATATCAATAATTAAACAATACAATCAATTTATTAGATTATTGGTGTGTTTAGTGAAAGTGAGGTTACCTTTCCCACATTTCAACAATGATCATCAAATGAAGCGACTAATCGGTCTTCGGTTTTACAAATCTCTGTGGTCCTTTCAAAAATCAATATCAGGAATCATCACTTAAACTGGACACAATCAAATCATTGGGATAAGTAGCTGAGTTTAGTGAAAGTGAGGTAACTGGACACAAATCAAATAATAGTGAAAGTGAGGTTACCTTTCTACATTTCTACAATCATTATCGAATCAACGCGGTACGACGGAAGTGTCCTAAGATGGTTCACTAATTTTGATGACATGATCGAAAACTGTGAAAACTGTGAAAGTGGGGTAACATTTCTACAATAATACAATCAATTTATTAGGATTATTGCTGTGTTTAGTAAATGTGAGGTTACCTTTCCCACATTTCAAGAATGATCATCAAATGAAGCGACCAATCTCTGTGGTCCTTCCAAAAATCAATATCAGGAATCATCACTTAAACTGGACACAATCAAATCATTGGGATAAGTAGCTGAGTTTAGTGAAAGTGAGGTAACTGGACACAAATCAAATAATAGTGAAAGTGAGGTTACCTTTCTACATTTCTACAATCATTATCGAATCAACGCGGTACGACGGAAGTGTCCTAAGATGGTTCACTAATTTTGATGACATGATCGAAAACTGTGAAAACTGTGAAAGTGAGGTAACATTTCTACAATAATACAATCAATTTATTAGGATTATTGCTGTGTTTAGTAAATGTGAGGTTACCTTTCCCACATTTCAAGAATGATCATCAAATGAAGCGACCAATCTCTGTGGTCCTTCCAAAAATCAATATCAGGAATCATCACTTAAACTGGACACAATCAAATCATTGGGATAAGTAGCTGAGTTTAGTGAAAGTGAGGTATTATCTCAAAAATGATCATCGCATGTGAATCGGAGAAGTCCTCGAATGTTCAAAATGAACCCCACTTCAGGAATCATCGTTTAAAATAGAAATTTTTGCTTACACTGAACACAAATCAAATTATTGGGAGAAGAGTTTACACTGAAAGTGAGGTTACCTTTCCACATCATCACCGCGGTACGACAGAAGCCTCCTAAGGACATGATTGAAAACTGTGAAAGTGAGGTTACATCTTCATCACTACATGCGAGTGTTAATTTAATAGGAATTATTGCTATACAATCAAATTATTAGGATTATTGCTGTGTTTAGTGAAAGTGAGGTTACCTTTCCACATATAAACACCGATCATCAAATGTAGCGACCAACCGGTCTTCAGATTTAATAATATAGATTTACTGGAAATGATGCATGACGAACAAAAATGATTGCTTGTAACTGTGAAAGTGAGGTTACCTTTCTACAATCATCATCACTAATAATGAATATATCAATAATTAAACAATACAATCAATTTATTAGATTATTGGTGTGTTTAGTGAAAGTGAGGTTACCTTTCCCACATTTCAACAATGATCATCAAATGAAGCAACTAATCGGTCTTCGGTTTTACAAATCTCTGTGGTCCTTTCAAAAATCAATATCAGGAATCATCACTTAAACTGGACACAATCAAATCATTGGGATAAGTAGCTGAGTTTAGTGAAAGTGAGGTAACTGGACACAAATCAAATAATAGTGAAAGTGAGGTTACCTTTCTACATTTCTACAATCATTATCGAATCAACGCGGTACGACGGAAGTGTCCTAAGATGGTTCACTAATTTTGATGACATGATCGAAAACTGTGAAAACTGTGAAAGTGAGGTAACATTTCTACAATAATACAATCAATTTATTAGGATTATTGCTGTGTTTAGTAAATGTGAGGTTACCTTTCCCACATTTCAAGAATGATCATCAAATGAAGCGACCAATCTCTGTGGTCCTTCCAAAAATCAATATCAGGAATCATCACTTAAACTGGACACAATCAAATCATTGGGATAAGTAGCTGAGTTTAGTGAAAGTGAGGTAACTGGACACAAATCAAATAATAGTGAAAGTGAGGTTACCTTTCTACATTTCTACAATCATTATCGAATCAACGCGGTACGACGGAAGTGTCCTAAGATGGTTCACTAATTTTGATGACATGATCGAAAACTGTGAAAACTGTGAAAGTGAGGTAACATTTCTACAATAATACAATCAATTTATTAGGATTATTGCTGTGTTTAGTAAATGTGAGGTTACCTTTCCCACATTTCAAGAATGATCATCAAATGAAGCGACCAATCTCTGTGGTCCTTCCAAAAATCAATATCAGGAATCATCACTTAAACTGGACACAATCAAATCATTGGGATAAGTAGCTGAGTTTAGTGAAAGTGAGGTATTATCTCAAAAATGATCATCGCATGTGAATCGGAGAAGTCCTCGAATGTTCAAAATGAACCCCACTTCAGGAATCATCGTTTAAAATAGAAATTTTTGCTTACACTGAACACAAATCAAATTATTGGGAGAAGAGTTTACACTGAAAGTGAGGTTACCTTTCCACATCATCACCGCGGTACGACAGAAGCCTCCTAAGGACATGATTGAAAACTGTGAAAGTGAGGTTACATCTTCATCACTACATGCGAGTGTTAATTTAATAGGAATTATTGCTATACAATCAAATTATTAGGATTATTGCTGTGTTTAGTGAAAGTGAGGTTACCTTTCCACATATAAACACCGATCATCAAATGTAGCGACCAACCGGTCTTCAGATTTAATAATATAGATTTACTGGAAATGATGCATGACGAACAAAAATGATTGCTTGTAACTGTGAAAGTGAGGTTACCTTTCTACAATCATCATCACTAATAATGAATATATCAATAATTAAACAATACAATCAATTTATTATTGGTGTGTTTAGTGAAAGTGAGGTTACCTTTCCCACATTTCAACAATGATCATCAAATGAAGCGACTAATCGGTCTTCGGTTTTACAAATCTCTGTGGTCCTTTCAAAAATCAATATCAGGAATCATCACTTAAACTGGACACAATCAAATCATTGGGATAAGTAGCTGAGTTTAGTGAAAGTGAGGTAACTGGACACAAATCAAATAATAGTGAAAGTGAGGTTACCTTTCTACATTTCTACAATCATTATCGAATCAACGCGGTACGACGGAAGTGTCCTAAGATGGTTCACTAATTTTGATGACATGATCGAAAACTGTGAAAACTGTGAAAGTGAGGTAACATTTCTACAATAATACAATCAATTTATTAGGATTATTGCTGTGTTTAGTAAATGTGAGGTTACCTTTCCCACATTTCAAGAATGATCATCAAATGAAGCGACCAATCTCTGTGGTCCTTCCAAAAATCAATATCAGGAATCATCACTTAAACTGGACACAATCAAATCATTGGGATAAGTAGCTGAGTTTAGTGAAAGTGAGGTATTATCTCAAAAATGATCATCGCATGTGAATCGGAGAAGTCCTCGAATGTTCAAAATGAACCCCACTTCAGGAATCATCGTTTAAAATAGAAATTTTTGCTTACACTGAACACAAATCAAATTATTGGGAGAAGAGTTTACACTGAAAGTGAGGTTACCTTTCCACATCATCACCGCGGTACGACAGAAGCCTCCTAAGGACATGATTGAAAACTGTGAAAGTGAGGTTACATCTTCATCACTACATGCGAGTGTTAATTTAATAGGAATTATTGCTATACAATCAAATTATTAGGATTATTGCTGTGTTTAGTGAAAGTGAGGTTACCTTTCCACACCGATCATCAAATGTAGCGACCAACCGGTCTTCAGATTTAATAATAATATAGATTTACTGGAAATGATGCATGACGAACAAAAATGATTGCTTGTAACTGTGAAAGTGAGGTTACCTTTCTACAATCATCATCACTAATAATGAATATATCAATAATTAAACAATACAATCAATTTATTAGATTATTGGTGTGTTTAGTGAAAGTGAGGTTACCTTTCCCACATTTCAACAATGATCATCAAATGAAGCGACTAATCGGTCTTCGGTTTTACAAATCTCTGTGGTCCTTTCAAAAATCAATATCAGGAATCATCACTTAAACTGGACACAATCAAATCATTGGGATAAGTAGCTGAGTTTAGTGAAAGTGAGGTAACTGGACACAAATCAAATAATAGTGAAAGTGAGGTTACCTTTCTACATTTCTACAATCATTATCGAATCAACGCGGTACGACGGAAGTGTCCTAAGATGGTTCACTAATTTTGATGACATGATCGAAAACTGTGAAAACTGTGAAAGTGAGGTAACATTTCTACAATAATACAATCAATTTATTAGGATTATTGCTGTGTTTAGTAAATGTGAGGTTACCTTTCCCACATTTCAAGAATGATCATCAAATGAAGCGACCAATCTCTGTGGTCCTTCCAAAAATCAATATCAGGAATCATCACTTAAACTGGACACAATCAAATCATTGGGATAAGTAGCTGAGTTTAGTGAAAGTGAGGTATTATCTCAAAAATGATCATCGCATGTGAATCGGAGAAGTCCTCGAATGTTCAAAATGAACCCCACTTCAGGAATCATCGTTTAAAATAGAAATTTTTGCTTACACTGAACACAAATCAAATTATTGGGAGAAGAGTTTACACTGAAAGTGAGGTTACCTTTCCACATCATCACCGCGGTACGACAGAAGCCTCCTAAGGACATGATTGAAAACTGTGAAAGTGAGGTTACATCTTCATCACTACATGCGAGTGTTAATTTAATAGGAATTATTGCTATACAATCAAATTATTAGGATTATTGCTGTGTTTAGTGAAAGTGAGGTTACCTTTCCACACCGATCATCAAATGTAGCGACCAACCGGTCTTCAGATTTAATAATAATATAGATTTACTGGAAATGATGCATGACGAACAAAAATGATTGCTTGTAACTGTGAAAGTGAGGTTACCTTTCTACAATCATCATCACTAATAATGAATATATCAATAATTAAACAATACAATCAATTTATTAGATTATTGGTGTGTTTAGTGAAAGTGAGGTTACCTTTCCCACATTTCAACAATGATCATCAAATGAAGCGACTAATCGGTCTTCGGTTTTACAAATCTCTGTGGTCCTTTCAAAAATCAATATCAGGAATCATCACTTAAACTGGACACAATCAAATCATTGGGATAAGTAGCTGAGTTTAGTGAAAGTGAGGTAACTGGACACAAATCAAATAATAGTGAAAGTGAGGTTACCTTTCTACATTTCTACAATCATTATCGAATCAACGCGGTACGACGGAAGTGTCCTAAGATGGTTCACTAATTTTGATGACATGATCGAAAACTGTGAAAACTGTGAAAGTGAGGTAACATTTCTACAATAATACAATCAATTTATTAGGATTATTGCTGTGTTTAGTAAATGTGAGGTTACCTTTCCCACATTTCAAGAATGATCATCAAATGAAGCGACCAATCTCTGTGGTCCTTCCAAAAATCAATATCAGGAATCATCACTTAAACTGGACACAATCAAATCATTGGGATAAGTAGCTGAGTTTAGTGAAAGTGAGGTATTATCTCAAAAATGATCATCGCATGTGAATCGGAGAAGTCCTCGAATGTTCAAAATGAACCCCACTTCAGGAATCATCGTTTAAAATAGAAATTTTTGCTTACACTGAACACAAATCAAATTATTGGGAGAAGAGTTTACACTGAAAGTGAGGTTACCTTTCCACATCATCACCGCGGTACGACAGAAGCCTCCTAAGGACATGATTGAAAACTGTGAAAGTGAGGTTACATCTTCTACATGCGAGTGTTAATTTAATAGGAATTATTGCTATACAATCAAATTATTAGGATTATTGCTGTGTTTAGTGAAAGTGAGGTTACCTTTCCACCGATCATCAAATGTAGCGACCAACCGGTCTTCAGATTTAATAATAATATAGATTTACTGGAAATGATGCATGACGAACAAAAATGATTGCTTGTAACTGTGAAAGTGAGGTTACCTTTCTACAATCATCATCACTAATAATGAATATATCAATAATTAAACAATACAATCAATTTATTAGATTATTGGTGTGTTTAGTGAAAGTGAGGTTACCTTTCCCACATTTCAACAATGATCATCAAATGAAGCGACTAATCGGTCTTCGGTTTTACAAATATCTGTGGTCCTTTCAAAAATCAATATCAGGAATCATCGCTTAAACTGGACACAATGAAATAATTGGGATAAGCTGTGTTTAGTGAAAGTGAGGTAACATCTCCACTTTTCAACAATGATCATCGCAAGTCGAAGTCGGAGAAGTCGTCGAATGAACGGAAAAAATAAACCCCACTGTTTAAAGTCGGAATTATTGCTTACACTGGACACAAATCAAATTATTGGGAGAAGAGTTTACACTGAAAGTGAGGTTTCTACAATCATCATCACATCACTGCGGTACGACGGAAGCCTCCTAAGGACATGATTGAAAACTGTGAAAGTGAGGTTACCTTTCTACAATCATCATCACTACATGCGAGTGTTAATTTAATAGGATTAAATTAATAGAAACGACTAGGAATTATTGCTTAAACTCGATACAATCAAATTATTAGGATTATTGCTGTGTTTAGTGAAAGTGAAGTTACCGTTTCACATATCAACAATGATCATCAAACCTTCAAGTGAGGTTAACATGAATCGGCAGTAGCATTGAACGATAAAAGTGAATCCCGACACAGCTCTTTTTAATAGGAATTAAAGCAATGCTTAAACTGGACACAAATCAAATTATAGTGACAGTGAGGTTACCTTTCTACATTTCTACAATCATTATCGCATCAACGCGGTACGACAAAAGTGTCCTAAGATGGTTCACTAATTTTGATGACATGATCGAAAACTGTGAAAACTGTGAAAGTGAGGTAACATTTCTACAATAATACAATCAATTTATTAGGATTATTGCTGTGTTTAGTGAATGTGAGGAGGTTACCTTTCCCACATTTCAAGAATGAAGCGACCAATCTCTGTGGTCCTTCCAAAAATCAATATCAGGAATCATCACTTAAACTGGACACAATCAAATCATTGGGATAAGTAGCTGAGTTTAGTGAAAGTGAGGTATTATCTCAAAAATGATCATCGCATGTGAATCGGAGAAGTCCTCGAATGAACGGAAAAAATGAACCCCACTTCAGGAATCATCGTTTAAAATAGAAATTTTTGCTTACACTGAACACAAATCAAATTATTGGGAGAAGAGTTTACACTGAAAGTGAGGTTACCTTTCCACATCATCACCGCGGTACGACAGAAGCCTCCTAAGGACATGATTGAAAACTGTGAAAGTGAGGTTACATCTTCATCACTACATGCGAGTGTTAATTTAATAGGAATTATTGCTATACAATCAAATTATTAGGATTATTGCTGTGTTTAGTGAAAGTGAGGTTACCTTTCCACACCGATCATCAAATGTAGCGACCAACCGGTCTTCAGATTTAATAATAATATAGATTTACTGGAAATGATGCATGACGAACAAAAATGATTGCTTGTAACTGTGAAAGTGAGGTTACCTTTCTACAATCATCATCACTAATAATGAATATATCAATAATTAAACAATACAATCAATTTATTAGATTATTGGTGTGTTTAGTGAAAGTGAGGTTACCTTTCCCACATTTCAACAATGATCATCAAATGAAGCGACTAATCGGTCTTCGGTTTTACAAATCTCTGTGGTCCTTTCAAAAATCAATATCAGGAATCATCACTTAAACTGGACACAATCAAATCATTGGGATAAGTAGCTGAGTTTCGTGAAAGTGAGGTAACTGGACACAAATCAAATAATAGTGACAGTGAGGTTACCTTTCTACATTTCTACAATCATTATCGCATCAACGCGGTACGACAAAAGTGTCCTAAGATGGTTCACTAATTTTGATGACATGATCGAAAACTGTGAAAACTGTGAAAGTGAGGTAACATTTCTACAATAATACAATCAATTTATTAGGATTATTGCTGTGTTTAGTAAATGTGAGGTTACCTTTCCCACATTTCAAGAATGATCATCAAATGAAGCGACCAATCTCTGTGGTCCTTCCAAAAATCAATATCAGGAATCATCACTTAAACTGGACACAATCAAATCATTGGGATAAGTAGCTGAGTTTAGTGAAAGTGAGGTATTATCTCAAAAATGATCATCACATGTGAATCGGAGAAGTCCTCGAATGAACGGAAAAAATGAACCCCACTTCAGGAATCATCGTTTAAAATAGAAATTTTTGCTTACACTGAACACAAATCAAATTATTGGGAGAAGAGTTTACACTGAAAGTGAGGTTACCTTTCCACATCATCACCGCGGTACGACAGAAGCCTCCTAAGGACATGATTGAAAACTGTGAAAGTGAGGTTACATCTTCAACACTACATGCGAGTGTTAATTTAATAGGAATTATTGCTATACAATCAAATTATTAGGATTATTGCTGTGTTTAGTGAAAGTGAGGTTACCTTTCCACACTGATCATCAAATGTAGCGACCAACCGGTCTTCAGATTTAATAATAATATAGATTTACTGGAAATGATGCATGACGAACAAAAATGATTGCTTGTAACTGTGAAAGTGAGGTTACCTTTCTACAATCATCATCACTAATAATGAATATATCAATAATTAAACAATACAATCAATTTATTAGATTATTGGTGTGTTTAGTGAAAGTGAGGTTACCTTTCCCACATTTCAACAATGATCATCAAATGAAGCGACTAATCGGTCTTCGGTTTTACAAATCTCTGTGGTCCTTTCAAAAATCAATATCAGGAATCATCACTTAAACTGGACACAATCAAATCATTGGGATAAGTAGCTGAGTTTCGTGAAAGTGAGGTAACTGGACACAAATCAAATAATAGTGAAAGTGAGGTTACCTTTCTACATTTCTACAATCATTATCGCATCAACGCGGTACGACGGAAGTGTCCTAAGATGGTTCACTAATTTTGATGACATGATCGAAAACTGTGAAAACTGTGAAAGTGAGGTAACATTTCTACAATAATACAATCAATTTATTAGGATTATTGCTGTGTTTAGTAAATGTGAGGTTACCTTTCCCACATTTCAAGAATGATCATCAAATGAAGCGACCAATCTCTGTGGTCCTTCCAAAAATCAATATCAGGAATCATCACTTAAACTGGACACAATCAAATCATTGGGATAAGTAGCTGAGTTTAGTGAAAGTGAGGTATTATCTCAAAAATGATCATCGCATGTGAATCGGAGAAGTCCTCGAATGTTCAAAATGAACCCCACTTCAGGAATCATCGTTTAAAATAGAAATTTTTGCTTACACTGAACACAAATCAAATTATTGGGAGAAGAGTTTACACTGAAAGTGAGGTTACCTTTCCACATCATCACCGCGGTACGACAGAAGCCTCCTAAGGACATGATTGAAAACTGTGAAAGTGAGGTTACATCTTCATCACTACATGCGAGTGTTAATTTAATAGGAATTATTGCTATACAATCAAATTATTAGGATTATTGCTGTGTTTAGTGAAAGTGAGGTTACCTTTCCACATATAAACACCGATCATCAAATGTAGCGACCAACCGGTCTTCAGATTTAATAATATAGATTTACTGGAAATGATGCATGACGAACAAAAATGATTGCTTGTAACTGTGAAAGTGAGGTTACCTTTCTACAATCATCATCACTAATAATGAATATATCAATAATTAAACAATACAATCAATTTATTAGATTATTGGTGTGTTTAGTGAAAGTGAGGTTACCTTTCCCACATTTCAACAATGATCATCAAATGAAGCGACTAATCGGTCTTCGGTTTTACAAATCTCTGTGGTCCTTTCAAAAATCAATATCAGGAATCATCACTTAAACTGGACACAATCAAATCATTGGGATAAGTAGCTGAGTTTAGTGAAAGTGAGGTAACTGGACACAAATCAAATAATAGTGAAAGTGAGGTTACCTTTCTACATTTCTACAATCATTATCGAATCAACGCGGTACGACGGAAGTGTCCTAAGATGGTTCACTAATTTTGATGACATGATCGAAAACTGTGAAAACTGTGAAAGTGAGGTAACATTTCTACAATAATACAATCAATTTATTAGGATTATTGCTGTGTTTAGTAAATGTGAGGTTACCTTTCCCACATTTCAAGAATGATCATCAAATGAAGCGACCAATCTCTGTGGTCCTTCCAAAAATCAATATCAGGAATCATCACTTAAACTGGACACAATCAAATCATTGGGATAAGTAGCTGAGTTTAGTGAAAGTGAGGTATTATCTCAAAAATGATCATCGCATGTGAATCGGAGAAGTCCTCGAATGTTCAAAATGAACCCCACTTCAGGAATCATCGTTTAAAATAGAAATTTTTGCTTACACTGAACACAAATCAAATTATTGGGAGAAGAGTTTACACTGAAAGTGAGGTTACCTTTCCACATCATCACCGCGGTACGACAGAAGCCTCCTAAGGACATGATTGAAAACTGTGAAAGTGAGGTTACATCTTCATCACTACATGCGAGTGTTAATTTAATAGGAATTATTGCTATACAATCAAATTATTAGGATTATTGCTGTGTTTAGTGAAAGTGAGGTTACCTTTCCACATATAAACACCGATCATCAAATGTAGCGACCAACCGGTCTTCAGATTTAATAATATAGATTTACTGGAAATGATGCATGACGAACAAAAATGATTGCTTGTAACTGTGAAAGTGAGGTTACCTTTCTACAATCATCATCACTAATAATGAATATATCAATAATTAAACAATACAATCAATTTATTATTGGTGTGTTTAGTGAAAGTGAGGTTACCTTTCCCACATTTCAACAATGATCATCAAATGAAGCGACCAATCTCTGTGGTCCTTCCAAAAATCAATATCAGGAATCATCACTTAAACTGGACACAATCAAATCATTGGGATAAGTAGCTGAGTTTAGTGAAAGTGAGGTATTATCTCAAAAATGATCATCGCATGTGAATCGGAGAAGTCCTCGAATGTTCAAAATGAACCCCACTTCAGGAATCATCGTTTAAAATAGAAATTTTTGCTTACACTGAACACAAATCAAATTATTGGGAGAAGAGTTTACACTGAAAGTGAGGTTACCTTTCCACATCATCACCGCGGTACGACAGAAGCCTCCTAAGGACATGATTGAAAACTGTGAAAGTGAGGTTACATGCGAGTGTTAATTTAATAGGAATTATTGCTATACAATCAAATTATTAGGATTATTGCTGTGTTTAGTGAAAGTGAGGTTACCTTTCCACCGATCATCAAATGTAGCGACCAACCGGTCTTCAGATTTAATAATAATATAGATTTACTGGAAATGATGCATGACGAACAAAAATGATTGCTTGTAACTGTGAAAGTGAGGTTACCTTTCTACAATCATCATCACTAATAATGAATATATCAATAATTAAACAATACAATCAATTTATTAGATTATTGGTGTGTTTAGTGAAAGTGAGGTTACCTTTCCCACATTTCAACAATGATCATCAAATGAAGCGACTAATCGGTCTTCGGTTTTACAAATATCTGTGGTCCTTTCAAAAATCAATATCAGGAATCATCGCTTAAACTGGACACAATGAAATAATTGGGATAAGCTGTGTTTAGTGAAAGTGAGGTAACATCTCCACTTTTCAACAATGATCATCGCAAGTCGAAGTCGGAGAAGTCGTCGAATGAACGGAAAAAATAAACCCCACTGTTTAAAGTCGGAATTATTGCTTACACTGGACACAAATCAAATTATTGGGAGAAGAGTTTACACTGAAAGTGAGGTTTCTACAATCATCATCACATCACTGCGGTACGACGGAAGCCTCCTAAGGACATGATTGAAAACTGTGAAAGTGAGGTTACCTTTCTACAATCATCATCACTACATGCGAGTGTTAATTTAATAGGATTAAATTAATAGAAACGACTAGGAATTATTGCTTAAACTCGATACAATCAAATTATTAGGATTATTGCTGTGTTTAGTGAAAGTGAAGTTACCGTTTCACATATCAACAATGATCATCAAACCTTCAAGTGAGGTTAACATGAATCGGCAGTAGCATTGAACGATAAAAGTGAATCCCGACACAGCTCTTTTTAATAGGAATTAAAGCAATGCTTAAACTGGACACAAATCAAATTATAGTGACAGTGAGGTTACCTTTCTACATTTCTACAATCATTATCGCATCAACGCGGTACGACAAAAGTGTCCTAAGATGGTTCACTAATTTTGATGACATGATCGAAAACTGTGAAAACTGTGAAAGTGAGGTAACATTTCTACAATAATACAATCAATTTATTAGGATTATTGCTGTGTTTAGTGAATGTGAGGAGGTTACCTTTCCCACATTTCAAGAATGATCATCAAATGAAGCGACCAATCTCTGTGGTCCTTCCAAAAATCAATATCAGGAATCATCACTTAAACTGGACACAATCAAATCATTGGGATAAGTAGCTGAGTTTAGTGAAAGTGAGGTATTATCTCAAAAATGATCATCGCATGTGAATCGGAGAAGTCCTCGAATGAACGGAAAAAATGAACCCCACTTCAGGAATCATCGTTTAAAATAGAAATTTTTGCTTACACTGAACACAAATCAAATTATTGGGAGAAGAGTTTACACTGAAAGTGAGGTTACCTTTCCACATCATCACCGCGGTACGACAGAAGCCTCCTAAGGACATGATTGAAAACTGTGAAAGTGAGGTTACATCTTCATCACTACATGCGAGTGTTAATTTAATAGGAATTATTGCTATACAATCAAATTATTAGGATTATTGCTGTGTTTAGTGAAAGTGAGGTTACCTTTCCACACCGATCATCAAATGTAGCGACCAACCGGTCTTCAGATTTAATAATAATATAGATTTACTGGAAATGATGCATGACGAACAAAAATGATTGCTTGTAACTGTGAAAGTGAGGTTACCTTTCTACAATCATCATCACTAATAATGAATATATCAATAATTAAACAATACAATCAATTTATTAGATTATTGGTGTGTTTAGTGAAAGTGAGGTTACCTTTCCCACATTTCAACAATGATCATCAAATGAAGCGACTAATCGGTCTTCGGTTTTACAAATCTCTGTGGTCCTTTCAAAAATCAATATCAGGAATCATCACTTAAACTGGACACAATCAAATCATTGGGATAAGTAGCTGAGTTTAGTGAAAGTGAGGTAACTGGACACAAATCAAATAATAGTGAAAGTGAGGTTACCTTTCTACATTTCTACAATCATTATCGAATCAACGCGGTACGACGGAAGTGTCCTAAGATGGTTCACTAATTTTGATGACATGATCGAAAACTGTGAAAACTGTGAAAGTGGGGTAACATTTCTACAATAATACAATCAATTTATTAGGATTATTGCTGTGTTTAGTAAATGTGAGGTTACCTTTCCCACATTTCAAGAATGATCATCAAATGAAGCGACCAATCTCTGTGGTCCTTCCAAAAATCAATATCAGGAATCATCACTTAAACTGGACACAATCAAATCATTGGGATAAGTAGCTGAGTTTAGTGAAAGTGAGGTAACTGGACACAAATCAAATAATAGTGAAAGTGAGGTTACCTTTCTACATTTCTACAATCATTATCGAATCAACGCGGTACGACGGAAGTGTCCTAAGATGGTTCACTAATTTTGATGACATGATCGAAAACTGTGAAAACTGTGAAAGTGAGGTAACATTTCTACAATAATACAATCAATTTATTAGGATTATTGCTGTGTTTAGTAAATGTGAGGTTACCTTTCCCACATTTCAAGAATGATCATCAAATGAAGCGACCAATCTCTGTGGTCCTTCCAAAAATCAATATCAGGAATCATCACTTAAACTGGACACAATCAAATCATTGGGATAAGTAGCTGAGTTTAGTGAAAGTGAGGTATTATCTCAAAAATGATCATCGCATGTGAATCGGAGAAGTCCTCGAATGTTCAAAATGAACCCCACTTCAGGAATCATCGTTTAAAATAGAAATTTTTGCTTACACTGAACACAAATCAAATTATTGGGAGAAGAGTTTACACTGAAAGTGAGGTTACCTTTCCACATCATCACCGCGGTACGACAGAAGCCTCCTAAGGACATGATTGAAAACTGTGAAAGTGAGGTTACATCTTCATCACTACATGCGAGTGTTAATTTAATAGGAATTATTGCTATACAATCAAATTATTAGGATTATTGCTGTGTTTAGTGAAAGTGAGGTTACCTTTCCACATATAAACACCGATCATCAAATGTAGCGACCAACCGGTCTTCAGATTTAATAATATAGATTTACTGGAAATGATGCATGACGAACAAAAATGATTGCTTGTAACTGTGAAAGTGAGGTTACCTTTCTACAATCATCATCACTAATAATGAATATATCAATAATTAAACAATACAATCAATTTATTAGATTATTGGTGTGTTTAGTGAAAGTGAGGTTACCTTTCCCACATTTCAACAATGATCATCAAATGAAGCAACTAATCGGTCTTCGGTTTTACAAATCTCTGTGGTCCTTTCAAAAATCAATATCAGGAATCATCACTTAAACTGGACACAATCAAATCATTGGGATAAGTAGCTGAGTTTAGTGAAAGTGAGGTAACTGGACACAAATCAAATAATAGTGAAAGTGAGGTTACCTTTCTACATTTCTACAATCATTATCGAATCAACGCGGTACGACGGAAGTGTCCTAAGATGGTTCACTAATTTTGATGACATGATCGAAAACTGTGAAAACTGTGAAAGTGAGGTAACATTTCTACAATAATACAATCAATTTATTAGGATTATTGCTGTGTTTAGTAAATGTGAGGTTACCTTTCCCACATTTCAAGAATGATCATCAAATGAAGCGACCAATCTCTGTGGTCCTTCCAAAAATCAATATCAGGAATCATCACTTAAACTGGACACAATCAAATCATTGGGATAAGTAGCTGAGTTTAGTGAAAGTGAGGTATTATCTCAAAAATGATCATCGCATGTGAATCGGAGAAGTCCTCGAATGTTCAAAATGAACCCCACTTCAGGAATCATCGTTTAAAATAGAAATTTTTGCTTACACTGAACACAAATCAAATTATTGGGAGAAGAGTTTACACTGAAAGTGAGGTTACCTTTCCACATCATCACCGCGGTACGACAGAAGCCTCCTAAGGACATGATTGAAAACTGTGAAAGTGAGGTTACATCTTCATCACTACATGCGAGTGTTAATTTAATAGGAATTATTGCTATACAATCAAATTATTAGGATTATTGCTGTGTTTAGTGAAAGTGAGGTTACCTTTCCACATATAAACACCGATCATCAAATGTAGCGACCAACCGGTCTTCAGATTTAATAATATAGATTTACTGGAAATGATGCATGACGAACAAAAATGATTGCTTGTAACTGTGAAAGTGAGGTTACCTTTCTACAATCATCATCACTAATAATGAATATATCAATAATTAAACAATACAATCAATATTATTGGTGTGTTTAGTGAAAGTGAGGTTACCTTTCCCACATTTCAACAATGATCATCAAATGAAGCGACTAATCGGTCTTCGGTTTTACAAATCTCTGTGGTCCTTTCAAAAATCAATATCAGGAATCATCACTTAAACTGGACACAATCAAATCATTGGGATAAGTAGCTGAGTTTAGTGAAAGTGAGGTAACTGGACACAAATCAAATAATAGTGAAAGTGAGGTTACCTTTCTACATTTCTACAATCATTATCGAATCAACGCGGTACGACGGAAGTGTCCTAAGATGGTTCACTAATTTTGATGACATGATCGAAAACTGTGAAAACTGTGAAAGTGAGGTAACATTTCTACAATAATACAATCAATTTATTAGGATTATTGCTGTGTTTAGTAAATGTGAGGTTACCTTTCCCACATTTCAAGAATGATCATCAAATGAAGCGACCAATCTCTGTGGTCCTTCCAAAAATCAATATCAGGAATCATCACTTAAACTGGACACAATCAAATCATTGGGATAAGTAGCTGAGTTTAGTGAAAGTGAGGTATTATCTCAAAAATGATCATCGCATGTGAATCGGAGAAGTCCTCGAATGTTCAAAATGAACCCCACTTCAGGAATCATCGTTTAAAATAGAAATTTTTGCTTACACTGAACACAAATCAAATTATTGGGAGAAGAGTTTACACTGAAAGTGAGGTTACCTTTCCACATCATCACCGCGGTACGACAGAAGCCTCCTAAGGACATGATTGAAAACTGTGAAAGTGAGGTTACATCTTCATCACTACATGCGAGTGTTAATTTAATAGGAATTATTGCTATACAATCAAATTATTAGGATTATTGCTGTGTTTAGTGAAAGTGAGGTTACCTTTCCACACCGATCATCAAATGTAGCGACCAACCGGTCTTCAGATTTAATAATAATATAGATTTACTGGAAATGATGCATGACGAACAAAAATGATTGCTTGTAACTGTGAAAGTGAGGTTACCTTTCTACAATCATCATCACTAATAATGAATATATCAATAATTAAACAATACAATCAATTTATTAGATTATTGGTGTGTTTAGTGAAAGTGAGGTTACCTTTCCCACATTTCAACAATGATCATCAAATGAAGCGACTAATCGGTCTTCGGTTTTACAAATCTCTGTGGTCCTTTCAAAAATCAATATCAGGAATCATCACTTAAACTGGACACAATCAAATCATTGGGATAAGTAGCTGAGTTTCGTGAAAGTGAGGTAACTGGACACAAATCAAATAATAGTGAAAGTGAGGTTACCTTTCTACATTTCTACAATCATTATCGCATCAACGCGGTACGACAAAAGTGTCCTAAGATGGTTCACTAATTTTGATGACATGATCGAAAACTGTGAAAACTGTGAAAGTGAGGTAACATTTCTACAATAATACAATCAATTTATTAGGATTATTGCTGTGTTTAGTAAATGTGAGGTTACCTTTCCCACATTTCAAGAATGATCATCAAATGAAGCGACCAATCTCTGTGGTCCTTCCAAAAATCAATATCAGGAATCATCACTTAAACTGGACACAATCAAATCATTGGGATAAGTAGCTGAGTTTAGTGAAAGTGAGGTATTATCTCAAAAATGATCATCGCATGTGAATCGGAGAAGTCCTCGAATGTTCAAAATGAACCCCACTTCAGGAATCATCGTTTAAAATAGAAATTTTTGCTTACACTGAACACAAATCAAATTATTGGGAGAAGAGTTTACACTGAAAGTGAGGTTACCTTTCCACATCATCACCGCGGTACGACAGAAGCCTCCTAAGGACATGATTGAAAACTGTGAAAGTGAGGTTACATCTTCATCACTACATGCGAGTGTTAATTTAATAGGAATTATTGCTATACAATCAAATTATTAGGATTATTGCTGTGTTTAGTGAAAGTGAGGTTACCTTTCCACACCGATCATCAAATGTAGCGACCAACCGGTCTTCAGATTTAATAATAATATAGATTTACTGGAAATGATGCATGACGAACAAAAATGATTGCTTGTAACTGTGAAAGTGAGGTTACCTTTCTACAATCATCATCACTAATAATGAATATATCAATAATTAAACAATACAATCAATTTATTAGATTATTGGTGTGTTTAGTGAAAGTGAGGTTACCTTTCCCACATTTCAACAATGATCATCAAATGAAGCGACTAATCGGTCTTCGGTTTTACAAATCTCTGTGGTCCTTTCAAAAATCAATATCAGGAATCATCACTTAAACTGGACACAATCAAATCATTGGGATAAGTAGCTGAGTTTAGTGAAAGTGAGGTAACTGGACACAAATCAAATAATAGTGAAAGTGAGGTTACCTTTCTACATTTCTACAATCATTATCGAATCAACGCGGTACGACGGAAGTGTCCTAAGATGGTTCACTAATTTTGATGACATGATCGAAAACTGTGAAAACTGTGAAAGTGAGGTAACATTTCTACAATAATACAATCAATTTATTAGGATTATTGCTGTGTTTAGTAAATGTGAGGTTACCTTTCCCACATTTCAAGAATGATCATCAAATGAAGCGACCAATCTCTGTGGTCCTTCCAAAAATCAATATCAGGAATCATCACTTAAACTGGACACAATCAAATCATTGGGATAAGTAGCTGAGTTTAGTGAAAGTGAGGTATTATCTCAAAAATGATCATCGCATGTGAATCGGAGAAGTCCTCGAATGTTCAAAATGAACCCCACTTCAGGAATCATCGTTTAAAATAGAAATTTTTGCTTACACTGAACACAAATCAAATTATTGGGAGAAGAGTTTACACTGAAAGTGAGGTTACCTTTCCACATCATCACCGCGGTACGACAGAAGCCTCCTAAGGACATGATTGAAAACTGTGAAAGTGAGGTTACATCTTCATCACTACATGCGAGTGTTAATTTAATAGGAATCAAATTATTAGGATTATTGCTGTGTTTAGTGAAAGTGAGGTTACCTTTCCACACCGATCATCAAATGTAGCGACCAACCGGTCTTCAGATTTAATAATAATATAGATTTACTGGAAATGATGCATGACGAACAAAAATGATTGCTTGTAACTGTGAAAGTGAGGTTACCTTTCTACAATCATCATCACTAATAATGAATATATCAATAATTAAACAATACAATCAATTTATTAGATTATTGGTGTGTTTAGTGAAAGTGAGGTTACCTTTCCCACATTTCAACAATGATCATCAAATGAAGCGACTAATCGGTCTTCGGTTTTACAAATCTCTGTGGTCCTTTCAAAAATCAATATCAGGAATCATCACTTAAACTGGACACAATCAAATCATTGGGATAAGTAGCTGAGTTTAGTGAAAGTGAGGTAACTGGACACAAATCAAATAATAGTGAAAGTGAGGTTACCTTTCTACATTTCTACAATCATTATCGAATCAACGCGGTACGACGGAAGTGTCCTAAGATGGTTCACTAATTTTGATGACATGATCGAAAACTGTGAAAACTGTGAAAGTGAGGTAACATTTCTACAATAATACAATCAATTTATTAGGATTATTGCTGTGTTTAGTAAATGTGAGGTTACCTTTCCCACATTTCAAGAATGATCATCAAATGAAGCGACCAATCTCTGTGGTCCTTCCAAAAATCAATATCAGGAATCATCACTTAAACTGGACACAATCAAATCATTGGGATAAGTAGCTGAGTTTAGTGAAAGTGAGGTATTATCTCAAAAATGATCATCGCATGTGAATCGGAGAAGTCCTCGAATGTTCAAAATGAACCCCACTTCAGGAATCATCGTTTAAAATAGAAATTTTTGCTTACACTGAACACAAATCAAATTATTGGGAGAAGAGTTTACACTGAAAGTGAGGTTACCTTTCCACATCATCACCGCGGTACGACAGAAGCCTCCTAAGGACATGATTGAAAACTGTGAAAGTGAGGTTACATCTTCTACATGCGAGTGTTAATTTAATAGGAATTATTGCTATACAATCAAATTATTAGGATTATTGCTGTGTTTAGTGAAAGTGAGGTTACCTTTCCACCGATCATCAAATGTAGCGACCAACCGGTCTTCAGATTTAATAATAATATAGATTTACTGGAAATGATGCATGACGAACAAAAATGATTGCTTGTAACTGTGAAAGTGAGGTTACCTTTCTACAATCATCATCACTAATAATGAATATATCAATAATTAAACAATACAATCAATTTATTAGATTATTGGTGTGTTTAGTGAAAGTGAGGTTACCTTTCCCACATTTCAACAATGATCATCAAATGAAGCGACTAATCGGTCTTCGGTTTTACAAATATCTGTGGTCCTTTCAAAAATCAATATCAGGAATCATCGCTTAAACTGGACACAATGAAATAATTGGGATAAGCTGTGTTTAGTGAAAGTGAGGTAACATCTCCACTTTTCAACAATGATCATCGCAAGTCGAAGTCGGAGAAGTCGTCGAATGAACGGAAAAAATAAACCCCACTGTTTAAAGTCGGAATTATTGCTTACACTGGACACAAATCAAATTATTGGGAGAAGAGTTTACACTGAAAGTGAGGTTTCTACAATCATCATCACATCACTGCGGTACGACGGAAGCCTCCTAAGGACATGATTGAAAACTGTGAAAGTGAGGTTACCTTTCTACAATCATCATCACTACATGCGAGTGTTAATTTAATAGGATTAAATTAATAGAAACGACTAGGAATTATTGCTTAAACTCGATACAATCAAATTATTAGGATTATTGCTGTGTTTAGTGAAAGTGAAGTTACCGTTTCACATATCAACAATGATCATCAAACCTTCAAGTGAGGTTAACATGAATCGGCAGTAGCATTGAACGATAAAAGTGAATCCCGACACAGCTCTTTTTAATAGGAATTAAAGCAATGCTTAAACTGGACACAAATCAAATTATAGTGACAGTGAGGTTACCTTTCTACATTTCTACAATCATTATCGCATCAACGCGGTACGACAAAAGTGTCCTAAGATGGTTCACTAATTTTGATGACATGATCGAAAACTGTGAAAACTGTGAAAGTGAGGTAACATGTCTACAATAATACAATCAATTTATTAGGATTATTGCTGTGTTTAGTGAATGTGAGGAGGTTACCTTTCCCACATTTCAAGAATGAAGCGACCAATCTCTGTGGTCCTTCCAAAAATCAATATCAGGAATCATCACTTAAACTGGACACAATCAAATCATTGGGATAAGTAGCTGAGTTTAGTGAAAGTGAGGTATTATCTCAAAAATGATCATCGCATGTGAATCGGAGAAGTCCTCGAATGAACGGAAAAAATGAACCCCACTTCAGGAATCATCGTTTAAAATAGAAATTTTTGCTTACACTGAACACAAATCAAATTATTGGGAGAAGAGTTTACACTGAAAGTGAGGTTACCTTTCCACATCATCACCGCGGTACGACAGAAGCCTCCTAAGGACATGATTGAAAACTGTGAAAGTGAGGTTACATCTTCAACACTACATGCGAGTGTTAATTTAATAGGAATTATTGCTATACAATCAAATTATTAGGATTATTGCTGTGTTTAGTGAAAGTGAGGTTACCTTTCCACACTGATCATCAAATGTAGCGACCAACCGGTCTTCAGATTTAATAATAATATAGATTTACTGGAAATGATGCATGACGAACAAAAATGATTGCTTGTAACTGTGAAAGTGAGGTTACCTTTCTACAATCATCATCACTAATAATGAATATATCAATAATTAAACAATACAATCAATTTATTAGATTATTGGTGTGTTTAGTGAAAGTGAGGTTACCTTTCCCACATTTCAACAATGATCATCAAATGAAGCGACTAATCGGTCTTCGGTTTTACAAATCTCTGTGGTCCTTTCAAAAATCAATATCAGGAATCATCACTTAAACTGGACACAATCAAATCATTGGGATAAGTAGCTGAGTTTCGTGAAAGTGAGGTAACTGGACACAAATCAAATAATAGTGAAAGTGAGGTTACCTTTCTACATTTCTACAATCATTATCGCATCAACGCGGTACGACGGAAGTGTCCTAAGATGGTTCACTAATTTTGATGACATGATCGAAAACTGTGAAAACTGTGAAAGTGAGGTAACATTTCTACAATAATACAATCAATTTATTAGGATTATTGCTGTGTTTAGTAAATGTGAGGTTACCTTTCCCACATTTCAAGAATGATCATCAAATGAAGCGACCAATCTCTGTGGTCCTTCCAAAAATCAATATCAGGAATCATCACTTAAACTGGACACAATCAAATCATTGGGATAAGTAGCTGAGTTTAGTGAAAGTGAGGTATTATCTCAAAAATGATCATCGCATGTGAATCGGAGAAGTCCTCGAATGTTCAAAATGAACCCCACTTCAGGAATCATCGTTTAAAATAGAAATTTTTGCTTACACTGAACACAAATCAAATTATTGGGAGAAGAGTTTACACTGAAAGTGAGGTTACCTTTCCACATCATCACCGCGGTACGACAGAAGCCTCCTAAGGACATGATTGAAAACTGTGAAAGTGAGGTTACATCTTCATCACTACATGCGAGTGTTAATTTAATAGGAATTATTGCTATACAATCAAATTATTAGGATTATTGCTGTGTTTAGTGAAAGTGAGGTTACCTTTCCACATATAAACACCGATCATCAAATGTAGCGACCAACCGGTCTTCAGATTTAATAATATAGATTTACTGGAAATGATGCATGACGAACAAAAATGATTGCTTGTAACTGTGAAAGTGAGGTTACCTTTCTACAATCATCATCACTAATAATGAATATATCAATAATTAAACAATACAATCAATTTATTAGATTATTGGTGTGTTTAGTGAAAGTGAGGTTACCTTTCCCACATTTCAACAATGATCATCAAATGAAGCGACTAATCGGTCTTCGGTTTTACAAATCTCTGTGGTCCTTTCAAAAATCAATATCAGGAATCATCACTTAAACTGGACACAATCAAATCATTGGGATAAGTAGCTGAGTTTAGTGAAAGTGAGGTAACTGGACACAAATCAAATAATAGTGAAAGTGAGGTTACCTTTCTACATTTCTACAATCATTATCGAATCAACGCGGTACGACGGAAGTGTCCTAAGATGGTTCACTAATTTTGATGACATGATCGAAAACTGTGAAAACTGTGAAAGTGAGGTAACATTTCTACAATAATACAATCAATTTATTAGGATTATTGCTGTGTTTAGTAAATGTGAGGTTACCTTTCCCACATTTCAAGAATGATCATCAAATGAAGCGACCAATCTCTGTGGTCCTTCCAAAAATCAATATCAGGAATCATCACTTAAACTGGACACAATCAAATCATTGGGATAAGTAGCTGAGTTTAGTGAAAGTGAGGTATTATCTCAAAAATGATCATCGCATGTGAATCGGAGAAGTCCTCGAATGTTCAAAATGAACCCCACTTCAGGAATCATCGTTTAAAATAGAAATTTTTGCTTACACTGAACACAAATCAAATTATTGGGAGAAGAGTTTACACTGAAAGTGAGGTTACCTTTCCACATCATCACCGCGGTACGACAGAAGCCTCCTAAGGACATGATTGAAAACTGTGAAAGTGAGGTTACATCTTCATCACTACATGCGAGTGTTAATTTAATAGGAATTATTGCTATACAATCAAATTATTAGGATTATTGCTGTGTTTAGTGAAAGTGAGGTTACCTTTCCACATATAAACACCGATCATCAAATGTAGCGACCAACCGGTCTTCAGATTTAATAATATAGATTTACTGGAAATGATGCATGACGAACAAAAATGATTGCTTGTAACTGTGAAAGTGAGGTTACCTTTCTACAATCATCATCACTAATAATGAATATATCAATAATTAAACAATACAATCAATTTATTATTGGTGTGTTTAGTGAAAGTGAGGTTACCTTTCCCACATTTCAAGAATGATCATCAAATGAAGCGACCAATCTCTGTGGTCCTTCCAAAAATCAATATCAGGAATCATCACTTAAACTGGACACAATCAAATCATTGGGATAAGTAGCTGAGTTTAGTGAAAGTGAGGTATTATCTCAAAAATGATCATCGCATGTGAATCGGAGAAGTCCTCGAATGTTCAAAATGAACCCCACTTCAGGAATCATCGTTTAAAATAGAAATTTTTGCTTACACTGAACACAAATCAAATTATTGGGAGAAGAGTTTACACTGAAAGTGAGGTTACCTTTCCACATCATCACCGCGGTACGACAGAAGCCTCCTAAGGACATGATTGAAAACTGTGAAAGTGAGGTTACATCTTCTACATGCGAGTGTTAATTTAATAGGAATTATTGCTATACAATCAAATTATTAGGATTATTGCTGTGTTTAGTGAAAGTGAGGTTACCTTTCCACCGATCATCAAATGTAGCGACCAACCGGTCTTCAGATTTAATAATAATATAGATTTACTGGAAATGATGCATGACGAACAAAAATGATTGCTTGTAACTGTGAAAGTGAGGTTACCTTTCTACAATCATCATCACTAATAATGAATATATCAATAATTAAACAATACAATCAATTTATTAGATTATTGGTGTGTTTAGTGAAAGTGAGGTTACCTTTCCCACATTTCAACAATGATCATCAAATGAAGCGACTAATCGGTCTTCGGTTTTACAAATATCTGTGGTCCTTTCAAAAATCAATATCAGGAATCATCGCTTAAACTGGACACAATGAAATAATTGGGATAAGCTGTGTTTAGTGAAAGTGAGGTAACATCTCCACTTTTCAACAATGATCATCGCAAGTCGAAGTCGGAGAAGTCGTCGAATGAACGGAAAAAATAAACCCCACTGTTTAAAGTCGGAATTATTGCTTACACTGGACACAAATCAAATTATTGGGAGAAGAGTTTACACTGAAAGTGAGGTTTCTACAATCATCATCACATCACTGCGGTACGACGGAAGCCTCCTAAGGACATGATTGAAAACTGTGAAAGTGAGGTTACCTTTCTACAATCATCATCACTACATGCGAGTGTTAATTTAATAGGATTAAATTAATAGAAACGACTAGGAATTATTGCTTAAACTCGATACAATCAAATTATTAGGATTATTGCTGTGTTTAGTGAAAGTGAAGTTACCGTTTCACATATCAACAATGATCATCAAACCTTCAAGTGAGGTTAACATGAATCGGCAGTAGCATTGAACGATAAAAGTGAATCCCGACACAGCTCTTTTTAATAGGAATTAAAGCAATGCTTAAACTGGACACAAATCAAATTATAGTGACAGTGAGGTTACCTTTCTACATTTCTACAATCATTATCGCATCAACGCGGTACGACAAAAGTGTCCTAAGATGGTTCACTAATTTTGATGACATGATCGAAAACTGTGAAAACTGTGAAAGTGAGGTAACATTTCTACAATAATACAATCAATTTATTAGGATTATTGCTGTGTTTAGTGAATGTGAGGAGGTTACCTTTCCCACATTTCAAGAATGATCATCAAATGAAGCGACCAATCTCTGTGGTCCTTCCAAAAATCAATATCAGGAATCATCACTTAAACTGGACACAATCAAATCATTGGGATAAGTAGCTGAGTTTAGTGAAAGTGAGGTATTATCTCAAAAATGATCATCGCATGTGAATCGGAGAAGTCCTCGAATGAACGGAAAAAATGAACCCCACTTCAGGAATCATCGTTTAAAATAGAAATTTTTGCTTACACTGAACACAAATCAAATTATTGGGAGAAGAGTTTACACTGAAAGTGAGGTTACCTTTCCACATCATCACCGCGGTACGACAGAAGCCTCCTAAGGACATGATTGAAAACTGTGAAAGTGAGGTTACATCTTCATCACTACATGCGAGTGTTAATTTAATAGGAATTATTGCTATACAATCAAATTATTAGGATTATTGCTGTGTTTAGTGAAAGTGAGGTTACCTTTCCACACCGATCATCAAATGTAGCGACCAACCGGTCTTCAGATTTAATAATAATATAGATTTACTGGAAATGATGCATGACGAACAAAAATGATTGCTTGTAACTGTGAAAGTGAGGTTACCTTTCTACAATCATCATCACTAATAATGAATATATCAATAATTAAACAATACAATCAATTTATTAGATTATTGGTGTGTTTAGTGAAAGTGAGGTTACCTTTCCCACATTTCAACAATGATCATCAAATGAAGCGACTAATCGGTCTTCGGTTTTACAAATCTCTGTGGTCCTTTCAAAAATCAATATCAGGAATCATCACTTAAACTGGACACAATCAAATCATTGGGATAAGTAGCTGAGTTTAGTGAAAGTGAGGTAACTGGACACAAATCAAATAATAGTGAAAGTGAGGTTACCTTTCTACATTTCTACAATCATTATCGAATCAACGCGGTACGACGGAAGTGTCCTAAGATGGTTCACTAATTTTGATGACATGATCGAAAACTGTGAAAACTGTGAAAGTGGGGTAACATTTCTACAATAATACAATCAATTTATTAGGATTATTGCTGTGTTTAGTAAATGTGAGGTTACCTTTCCCACATTTCAAGAATGATCATCAAATGAAGCGACCAATCTCTGTGGTCCTTCCAAAAATCAATATCAGGAATCATCACTTAAACTGGACACAATCAAATCATTGGGATAAGTAGCTGAGTTTAGTGAAAGTGAGGTAACTGGACACAAATCAAATAATAGTGAAAGTGAGGTTACCTTTCTACATTTCTACAATCATTATCGAATCAACGCGGTACGACGGAAGTGTCCTAAGATGGTTCACTAATTTTGATGACATGATCGAAAACTGTGAAAACTGTGAAAGTGAGGTAACATTTCTACAATAATACAATCAATTTATTAGGATTATTGCTGTGTTTAGTAAATGTGAGGTTACCTTTCCCACATTTCAAGAATGATCATCAAATGAAGCGACCAATCTCTGTGGTCCTTCCAAAAATCAATATCAGGAATCATCACTTAAACTGGACACAATCAAATCATTGGGATAAGTAGCTGAGTTTAGTGAAAGTGAGGTATTATCTCAAAAATGATCATCGCATGTGAATCGGAGAAGTCCTCGAATGTTCAAAATGAACCCCACTTCAGGAATCATCGTTTAAAATAGAAATTTTTGCTTACACTGAACACAAATCAAATTATTGGGAGAAGAGTTTACACTGAAAGTGAGGTTACCTTTCCACATCATCACCGCGGTACGACAGAAGCCTCCTAAGGACATGATTGAAAACTGTGAAAGTGAGGTTACATCTTCATCACTACATGCGAGTGTTAATTTAATAGGAATTATTGCTATACAATCAAATTATTAGGATTATTGCTGTGTTTAGTGAAAGTGAGGTTACCTTTCCACATATAAACACCGATCATCAAATGTAGCGACCAACCGGTCTTCAGATTTAATAATATAGATTTACTGGAAATGATGCATGACGAACAAAAATGATTGCTTGTAACTGTGAAAGTGAGGTTACCTTTCTACAATCATCATCACTAATAATGAATATATCAATAATTAAACAATACAATCAATTTATTAGATTATTGGTGTGTTTAGTGAAAGTGAGGTTACCTTTCCCACATTTCAACAATGATCATCAAATGAAGCAACTAATCGGTCTTCGGTTTTACAAATCTCTGTGGTCCTTTCAAAAATCAATATCAGGAATCATCACTTAAACTGGACACAATCAAATCATTGGGATAAGTAGCTGAGTTTAGTGAAAGTGAGGTAACTGGACACAAATCAAATAATAGTGAAAGTGAGGTTACCTTTCTACATTTCTACAATCATTATCGAATCAACGCGGTACGACGGAAGTGTCCTAAGATGGTTCACTAATTTTGATGACATGATCGAAAACTGTGAAAACTGTGAAAGTGAGGTAACATTTCTACAATAATACAATCAATTTATTAGGATTATTGCTGTGTTTAGTAAATGTGAGGTTACCTTTCCCACATTTCAAGAATGATCATCAAATGAAGCGACCAATCTCTGTGGTCCTTCCAAAAATCAATATCAGGAATCATCACTTAAACTGGACACAATCAAATCATTGGGATAAGTAGCTGAGTTTAGTGAAAGTGAGGTAACTGGACACAAATCAAATAATAGTGAAAGTGAGGTTACCTTTCTACATTTCTACAATCATTATCGAATCAACGCGGTACGACGGAAGTGTCCTAAGATGGTTCACTAATTTTGATGACATGATCGAAAACTGTGAAAACTGTGAAAGTGAGGTAACATTTCTACAATAATACAATCAATTTATTAGGATTATTGCTGTGTTTAGTAAATGTGAGGTTACCTTTCCCACATTTCAAGAATGATCATCAAATGAAGCGACCAATCTCTGTGGTCCTTCCAAAAATCAATATCAGGAATCATCACTTAAACTGGACACAATCAAATCATTGGGATAAGTAGCTGAGTTTAGTGAAAGTGAGGTATTATCTCAAAAATGATCATCGCATGTGAATCGGAGAAGTCCTCGAATGTTCAAAATGAACCCCACTTCAGGAATCATCGTTTAAAATAGAAATTTTTGCTTACACTGAACACAAATCAAATTATTGGGAGAAGAGTTTACACTGAAAGTGAGGTTACCTTTCCACATCATCACCGCGGTACGACAGAAGCCTCCTAAGGACATGATTGAAAACTGTGAAAGTGAGGTTACATCTTCATCACTACATGCGAGTGTTAATTTAATAGGAATTATTGCTATACAATCAAATTATTAGGATTATTGCTGTGTTTAGTGAAAGTGAGGTTACCTTTCCACATATAAACACCGATCATCAAATGTAGCGACCAACCGGTCTTCAGATTTAATAATATAGATTTACTGGAAATGATGCATGACGAACAAAAATGATTGCTTGTAACTGTGAAAGTGAGGTTACCTTTCTACAATCATCATCACTAATAATGAATATATCAATAATTAAACAATACAATCAATTTATTATTGGTGTGTTTAGTGAAAGTGAGGTTACCTTTCCCACATTTCAACAATGATCATCAAATGAAGCGACTAATCGGTCTTCGGTTTTACAAATCTCTGTGGTCCTTTCAAAAATCAATATCAGGAATCATCACTTAAACTGGACACAATCAAATCATTGGGATAAGTAGCTGAGTTTAGTGAAAGTGAGGTAACTGGACACAAATCAAATAATAGTGAAAGTGAGGTTACCTTTCTACATTTCTACAATCATTATCGAATCAACGCGGTACGACGGAAGTGTCCTAAGATGGTTCACTAATTTTGATGACATGATCGAAAACTGTGAAAACTGTGAAAGTGAGGTAACATTTCTACAATAATACAATCAATTTATTAGGATTATTGCTGTGTTTAGTAAATGTGAGGTTACCTTTCCCACATTTCAAGAATGATCATCAAATGAAGCGACCAATCTCTGTGGTCCTTCCAAAAATCAATATCAGGAATCATCACTTAAACTGGACACAATCAAATCATTGGGATAAGTAGCTGAGTTTAGTGAAAGTGAGGTATTATCTCAAAAATGATCATCGCATGTGAATCGGAGAAGTCCTCGAATGTTCAAAATGAACCCCACTTCAGGAATCATCGTTTAAAATAGAAATTTTTGCTTACACTGAACACAAATCAAATTATTGGGAGAAGAGTTTACACTGAAAGTGAGGTTACCTTTCCACATCATCACCGCGGTACGACAGAAGCCTCCTAAGGACATGATTGAAAACTGTGAAAGTGAGGTTACATCTTCATCACTACATGCGAGTGTTAATTTAATAGGAATTATTGCTATACAATCAAATTATTAGGATTATTGCTGTGTTTAGTGAAAGTGAGGTTACCTTTCCACACCGATCATCAAATGTAGCGACCAACCGGTCTTCAGATTTAATAATAATATAGATTTACTGGAAATGATGCATGACGAACAAAAATGATTGCTTGTAACTGTGAAAGTGAGGTTACCTTTCTACAATCATCATCACTAATAATGAATATATCAATAATTAAACAATACAATCAATTTATTAGATTATTGGTGTGTTTAGTGAAAGTGAGGTTACCTTTCCCACATTTCAACAATGATCATCAAATGAAGCGACTAATCGGTCTTCGGTTTTACAAATCTCTGTGGTCCTTTCAAAAATCAATATCAGGAATCATCACTTAAACTGGACACAATCAAATCATTGGGATAAGTAGCTGAGTTTAGTGAAAGTGAGGTAACTGGACACAAATCAAATAATAGTGAAAGTGAGGTTACCTTTCTACATTTCTACAATCATTATCGAATCAACGCGGTACGACGGAAGTGTCCTAAGATGGTTCACTAATTTTGATGACATGATCGAAAACTGTGAAAACTGTGAAAGTGAGGTAACATTTCTACAATAATACAATCAATTTATTAGGATTATTGCTGTGTTTAGTAAATGTGAGGTTACCTTTCCCACATTTCAAGAATGATCATCAAATGAAGCGACCAATCTCTGTGGTCCTTCCAAAAATCAATATCAGGAATCATCACTTAAACTGGACACAATCAAATCATTGGGATAAGTAGCTGAGTTTAGTGAAAGTGAGGTATTATCTCAAAAATGATCATCGCATGTGAATCGGAGAAGTCCTCGAATGTTCAAAATGAACCCCACTTCAGGAATCATCGTTTAAAATAGAAATTTTTGCTTACACTGAACACAAATCAAATTATTGGGAGAAGAGTTTACACTGAAAGTGAGGTTACCTTTCCACATCATCACCGCGGTACGACAGAAGCCTCCTAAGGACATGATTGAAAACTGTGAAAGTGAGGTTACATCTTCATCACTACATGCGAGTGTTAATTTAATAGGAATTATTGCTATACAATCAAATTATTAGGATTATTGCTGTGTTTAGTGAAAGTGAGGTTACCTTTCCACACCGATCATCAAATGTAGCGACCAACCGGTCTTCAGATTTAATAATAATATAGATTTACTGGAAATGATGCATGACGAACAAAAATGATTGCTTGTAACTGTGAAAGTGAGGTTACCTTTCTACAATCATCATCACTAATAATGAATATATCAATAATTAAACAATACAATCAATTTATTAGATTATTGGTGTGTTTAGTGAAAGTGAGGTTACCTTTCCCACATTTCAACAATGATCATCAAATGAAGCGACTAATCGGTCTTCGGTTTTACAAATCTCTGTGGTCCTTTCAAAAATCAATATCAGGAATCATCACTTAAACTGGACACAATCAAATCATTGGGATAAGTAGCTGAGTTTAGTGAAAGTGAGGTAACTGGACACAAATCAAATAATAGTGAAAGTGAGGTTACCTTTCTACATTTCTACAATCATTATCGAATCAACGCGGTACGACGGAAGTGTCCTAAGATGGTTCACTAATTTTGATGACATGATCGAAAACTGTGAAAACTGTGAAAGTGAGGTAACATTTCTACAATAATACAATCAATTTATTAGGATTATTGCTGTGTTTAGTAAATGTGAGGTTACCTTTCCCACATTTCAAGAATGATCATCAAATGAAGCGACCAATCTCTGTGGTCCTTCCAAAAATCAATATCAGGAATCATCACTTAAACTGGACACAATCAAATCATTGGGATAAGTAGCTGAGTTTAGTGAAAGTGAGGTATTATCTCAAAAATGATCATCGCATGTGAATCGGAGAAGTCCTCGAATGTTCAAAATGAACCCCACTTCAGGAATCATCGTTTAAAATAGAAATTTTTGCTTACACTGAACACAAATCAAATTATTGGGAGAAGAGTTTACACTGAAAGTGAGGTTACCTTTCCACATCATCACCGCGGTACGACAGAAGCCTCCTAAGGACATGATTGAAAACTGTGAAAGTGAGGTTACATCTTCTACATGCGAGTGTTAATTTAATAGGAATTATTGCTATACAATCAAATTATTAGGATTATTGCTGTGTTTAGTGAAAGTGAGGTTACCTTTCCACCGATCATCAAATGTAGCGACCAACCGGTCTTCAGATTTAATAATAATATAGATTTACTGGAAATGATGCATGACGAACAAAAATGATTGCTTGTAACTGTGAAAGTGAGGTTACCTTTCTACAATCATCATCACTAATAATGAATATATCAATAATTAAACAATACAATCAATTTATTAGATTATTGGTGTGTTTAGTGAAAGTGAGGTTACCTTTCCCACATTTCAACAATGATCATCAAATGAAGCGACTAATCGGTCTTCGGTTTTACAAATATCTGTGGTCCTTTCAAAAATCAATATCAGGAATCATCGCTTAAACTGGACACAATGAAATAATTGGGATAAGCTGTGTTTAGTGAAAGTGAGGTAACATCTCCACTTTTCAACAATGATCATCGCAAGTCGAAGTCGGAGAAGTCGTCGAATGAACGGAAAAAATAAACCCCACTGTTTAAAGTCGGAATTATTGCTTACACTGGACACAAATCAAATTATTGGGAGAAGAGTTTACACTGAAAGTGAGGTTTCTACAATCATCATCACATCACTGCGGTACGACGGAAGCCTCCTAAGGACATGATTGAAAACTGTGAAAGTGAGGTTACCTTTCTACAATCATCATCACTACATGCGAGTGTTAATTTAATAGGATTAAATTAATAGAAACGACTAGGAATTATTGCTTAAACTCGATACAATCAAATTATTAGGATTATTGCTGTGTTTAGTGAAAGTGAAGTTACCGTTTCACATATCAACAATGATCATCAAACCTTCAAGTGAGGTTAACATGAATCGGCAGTAGCATTGAACGATAAAAGTGAATCCCGACACAGCTCTT
The DNA here is from genome assembly GCF_053919585.1 of Euprymna scolopes. Taxonomy (NCBI): domain Eukaryota; kingdom Metazoa; phylum Mollusca; class Cephalopoda; order Sepiida; family Sepiolidae; genus Euprymna; species Euprymna scolopes. The sequence continues at coordinate 56,096,823 of NC_136506.1, read as the reverse complement.
TTTAATAGGAATTAAAGCAATGCTTAAACTGGACACAAATCAAATTATAGTGACAGTGAGGTTACCTTTCTACATTTCTACAATCATTATCGCATCAACGCGGTACGACAAAAGTGTCCTAAGATGGTTCACTAATTTTGATGACATGATCGAAAACTGTGAAAACTGTGAAAGTGAGGTAACATTTCTACAATAATACAATCAATTTATTAGGATTATTGCTGTGTTTAGTGAATGTGAGGAGGTTACCTTTCCCACATTTCAAGAATGAAGCGACCAATCTCTGTGGTCCTTCCAAAAATCAATATCAGGAATCATCACTTAAACTGGACACAATCAAATCATTGGGATAAGTAGCTGAGTTTAGTGAAAGTGAGGTATTATCTCAAAAATGATCATCGCATGTGAATCGGAGAAGTCCTCGAATGAACGGAAAAAATGAACCCCACTTCAGGAATCATCGTTTAAAATAGAAATTTTTGCTTACACTGAACACAAATCAAATTATTGGGAGAAGAGTTTACACTGAAAGTGAGGTTACCTTTCCACATCATCACCGCGGTACGACAGAAGCCTCCTAAGGACATGATTGAAAACTGTGAAAGTGAGGTTACATCTTCATCACTACATGCGAGTGTTAATTTAATAGGAATTATTGCTATACAATCAAATTATTAGGATTATTGCTGTGTTTAGTGAAAGTGAGGTTACCTTTCCACACCGATCATCAAATGTAGCGACCAACCGGTCTTCAGATTTAATAATAATATAGATTTACTGGAAATGATGCATGACGAACAAAAATGATTGCTTGTAACTGTGAAAGTGAGGTTACCTTTCTACAATCATCATCACTAATAATGAATATATCAATAATTAAACAATACAATCAATTTATTAGATTATTGGTGTGTTTAGTGAAAGTGAGGTTACCTTTCCCACATTTCAACAATGATCATCAAATGAAGCGACTAATCGGTCTTCGGTTTTACAAATCTCTGTGGTCCTTTCAAAAATCAATATCAGGAATCATCACTTAAACTGGACACAATCAAATCATTGGGATAAGTAGCTGAGTTTCGTGAAAGTGAGGTAACTGGACACAAATCAAATAATAGTGACAGTGAGGTTACCTTTCTACATTTCTACAATCATTATCGCATCAACGCGGTACGACAAAAGTGTCCTAAGATGGTTCACTAATTTTGATGACATGATCGAAAACTGTGAAAACTGTGAAAGTGAGGTAACATTTCTACAATAATACAATCAATTTATTAGGATTATTGCTGTGTTTAGTAAATGTGAGGTTACCTTTCCCACATTTCAAGAATGATCATCAAATGAAGCGACCAATCTCTGTGGTCCTTCCAAAAATCAATATCAGGAATCATCACTTAAACTGGACACAATCAAATCATTGGGATAAGTAGCTGAGTTTAGTGAAAGTGAGGTATTATCTCAAAAATGATCATCACATGTGAATCGGAGAAGTCCTCGAATGAACGGAAAAAATGAACCCCACTTCAGGAATCATCGTTTAAAATAGAAATTTTTGCTTACACTGAACACAAATCAAATTATTGGGAGAAGAGTTTACACTGAAAGTGAGGTTACCTTTCCACATCATCACCGCGGTACGACAGAAGCCTCCTAAGGACATGATTGAAAACTGTGAAAGTGAGGTTACATCTTCAACACTACATGCGAGTGTTAATTTAATAGGAATTATTGCTATACAATCAAATTATTAGGATTATTGCTGTGTTTAGTGAAAGTGAGGTTACCTTTCCACACTGATCATCAAATGTAGCGACCAACCGGTCTTCAGATTTAATAATAATATAGATTTACTGGAAATGATGCATGACGAACAAAAATGATTGCTTGTAACTGTGAAAGTGAGGTTACCTTTCTACAATCATCATCACTAATAATGAATATATCAATAATTAAACAATACAATCAATTTATTAGATTATTGGTGTGTTTAGTGAAAGTGAGGTTACCTTTCCCACATTTCAACAATGATCATCAAATGAAGCGACTAATCGGTCTTCGGTTTTACAAATCTCTGTGGTCCTTTCAAAAATCAATATCAGGAATCATCACTTAAACTGGACACAATCAAATCATTGGGATAAGTAGCTGAGTTTCGTGAAAGTGAGGTAACTGGACACAAATCAAATAATAGTGAAAGTGAGGTTACCTTTCTACATTTCTACAATCATTATCGCATCAACGCGGTACGACGGAAGTGTCCTAAGATGGTTCACTAATTTTGATGACATGATCGAAAACTGTGAAAACTGTGAAAGTGAGGTAACATTTCTACAATAATACAATCAATTTATTAGGATTATTGCTGTGTTTAGTAAATGTGAGGTTACCTTTCCCACATTTCAAGAATGATCATCAAATGAAGCGACCAATCTCTGTGGTCCTTCCAAAAATCAATATCAGGAATCATCACTTAAACTGGACACAATCAAATCATTGGGATAAGTAGCTGAGTTTAGTGAAAGTGAGGTATTATCTCAAAAATGATCATCGCATGTGAATCGGAGAAGTCCTCGAATGTTCAAAATGAACCCCACTTCAGGAATCATCGTTTAAAATAGAAATTTTTGCTTACACTGAACACAAATCAAATTATTGGGAGAAGAGTTTACACTGAAAGTGAGGTTACCTTTCCACATCATCACCGCGGTACGACAGAAGCCTCCTAAGGACATGATTGAAAACTGTGAAAGTGAGGTTACATCTTCATCACTACATGCGAGTGTTAATTTAATAGGAATTATTGCTATACAATCAAATTATTAGGATTATTGCTGTGTTTAGTGAAAGTGAGGTTACCTTTCCACATATAAACACCGATCATCAAATGTAGCGACCAACCGGTCTTCAGATTTAATAATATAGATTTACTGGAAATGATGCATGACGAACAAAAATGATTGCTTGTAACTGTGAAAGTGAGGTTACCTTTCTACAATCATCATCACTAATAATGAATATATCAATAATTAAACAATACAATCAATTTATTAGATTATTGGTGTGTTTAGTGAAAGTGAGGTTACCTTTCCCACATTTCAACAATGATCATCAAATGAAGCGACTAATCGGTCTTCGGTTTTACAAATCTCTGTGGTCCTTTCAAAAATCAATATCAGGAATCATCACTTAAACTGGACACAATCAAATCATTGGGATAAGTAGCTGAGTTTAGTGAAAGTGAGGTAACTGGACACAAATCAAATAATAGTGAAAGTGAGGTTACCTTTCTACATTTCTACAATCATTATCGAATCAACGCGGTACGACGGAAGTGTCCTAAGATGGTTCACTAATTTTGATGACATGATCGAAAACTGTGAAAACTGTGAAAGTGAGGTAACATTTCTACAATAATACAATCAATTTATTAGGATTATTGCTGTGTTTAGTAAATGTGAGGTTACCTTTCCCACATTTCAAGAATGATCATCAAATGAAGCGACCAATCTCTGTGGTCCTTCCAAAAATCAATATCAGGAATCATCACTTAAACTGGACACAATCAAATCATTGGGATAAGTAGCTGAGTTTAGTGAAAGTGAGGTATTATCTCAAAAATGATCATCGCATGTGAATCGGAGAAGTCCTCGAATGTTCAAAATGAACCCCACTTCAGGAATCATCGTTTAAAATAGAAATTTTTGCTTACACTGAACACAAATCAAATTATTGGGAGAAGAGTTTACACTGAAAGTGAGGTTACCTTTCCACATCATCACCGCGGTACGACAGAAGCCTCCTAAGGACATGATTGAAAACTGTGAAAGTGAGGTTACATCTTCATCACTACATGCGAGTGTTAATTTAATAGGAATTATTGCTATACAATCAAATTATTAGGATTATTGCTGTGTTTAGTGAAAGTGAGGTTACCTTTCCACATATAAACACCGATCATCAAATGTAGCGACCAACCGGTCTTCAGATTTAATAATATAGATTTACTGGAAATGATGCATGACGAACAAAAATGATTGCTTGTAACTGTGAAAGTGAGGTTACCTTTCTACAATCATCATCACTAATAATGAATATATCAATAATTAAACAATACAATCAATTTATTATTGGTGTGTTTAGTGAAAGTGAGGTTACCTTTCCCACATTTCAACAATGATCATCAAATGAAGCGACCAATCTCTGTGGTCCTTCCAAAAATCAATATCAGGAATCATCACTTAAACTGGACACAATCAAATCATTGGGATAAGTAGCTGAGTTTAGTGAAAGTGAGGTATTATCTCAAAAATGATCATCGCATGTGAATCGGAGAAGTCCTCGAATGTTCAAAATGAACCCCACTTCAGGAATCATCGTTTAAAATAGAAATTTTTGCTTACACTGAACACAAATCAAATTATTGGGAGAAGAGTTTACACTGAAAGTGAGGTTACCTTTCCACATCATCACCGCGGTACGACAGAAGCCTCCTAAGGACATGATTGAAAACTGTGAAAGTGAGGTTACATCTTCTACATGCGAGTGTTAATTTAATAGGAATTATTGCTATACAATCAAATTATTAGGATTATTGCTGTGTTTAGTGAAAGTGAGGTTACCTTTCCACCGATCATCAAATGTAGCGACCAACCGGTCTTCAGATTTAATAATAATATAGATTTACTGGAAATGATGCATGACGAACAAAAATGATTGCTTGTAACTGTGAAAGTGAGGTTACCTTTCTACAATCATCATCACTAATAATGAATATATCAATAATTAAACAATACAATCAATTTATTAGATTATTGGTGTGTTTAGTGAAAGTGAGGTTACCTTTCCCACATTTCAACAATGATCATCAAATGAAGCGACTAATCGGTCTTCGGTTTTACAAATATCTGTGGTCCTTTCAAAAATCAATATCAGGAATCATCGCTTAAACTGGACACAATGAAATAATTGGGATAAGCTGTGTTTAGTGAAAGTGAGGTAACATCTCCACTTTTCAACAATGATCATCGCAAGTCGAAGTCGGAGAAGTCGTCGAATGAACGGAAAAAATAAACCCCACTGTTTAAAGTCGGAATTATTGCTTACACTGGACACAAATCAAATTATTGGGAGAAGAGTTTACACTGAAAGTGAGGTTTCTACAATCATCATCACATCACTGCGGTACGACGGAAGCCTCCTAAGGACATGATTGAAAACTGTGAAAGTGAGGTTACCTTTCTACAATCATCATCACTACATGCGAGTGTTAATTTAATAGGATTAAATTAATAGAAACGACTAGGAATTATTGCTTAAACTCGATACAATCAAATTATTAGGATTATTGCTGTGTTTAGTGAAAGTGAAGTTACCGTTTCACATATCAACAATGATCATCAAACCTTCAAGTGAGGTTAACATGAATCGGCAGTAGCATTGAACGATAAAAGTGAATCCCGACACAGCTCTTTTTAATAGGAATTAAAGCAATGCTTAAACTGGACACAAATCAAATTATAGTGACAGTGAGGTTACCTTTCTACATTTCTACAATCATTATCGCATCAACGCGGTACGACAAAAGTGTCCTAAGATGGTTCACTAATTTTGATGACATGATCGAAAACTGTGAAAACTGTGAAAGTGAGGTAACATTTCTACAATAATACAATCAATTTATTAGGATTATTGCTGTGTTTAGTGAATGTGAGGAGGTTACCTTTCCCACATTTCAAGAATGATCATCAAATGAAGCGACCAATCTCTGTGGTCCTTCCAAAAATCAATATCAGGAATCATCACTTAAACTGGACACAATCAAATCATTGGGATAAGTAGCTGAGTTTAGTGAAAGTGAGGTATTATCTCAAAAATGATCATCGCATGTGAATCGGAGAAGTCCTCGAATGAACGGAAAAAATGAACCCCACTTCAGGAATCATCGTTTAAAATAGAAATTTTTGCTTACACTGAACACAAATCAAATTATTGGGAGAAGAGTTTACACTGAAAGTGAGGTTACCTTTCCACATCATCACCGCGGTACGACAGAAGCCTCCTAAGGACATGATTGAAAACTGTGAAAGTGAGGTTACATCTTCATCACTACATGCGAGTGTTAATTTAATAGGAATTATTGCTATACAATCAAATTATTAGGATTATTGCTGTGTTTAGTGAAAGTGAGGTTACCTTTCCACACCGATCATCAAATGTAGCGACCAACCGGTCTTCAGATTTAATAATAATATAGATTTACTGGAAATGATGCATGACGAACAAAAATGATTGCTTGTAACTGTGAAAGTGAGGTTACCTTTCTACAATCATCATCACTAATAATGAATATATCAATAATTAAACAATACAATCAATTTATTAGATTATTGGTGTGTTTAGTGAAAGTGAGGTTACCTTTCCCACATTTCAACAATGATCATCAAATGAAGCGACTAATCGGTCTTCGGTTTTACAAATCTCTGTGGTCCTTTCAAAAATCAATATCAGGAATCATCACTTAAACTGGACACAATCAAATCATTGGGATAAGTAGCTGAGTTTAGTGAAAGTGAGGTAACTGGACACAAATCAAATAATAGTGAAAGTGAGGTTACCTTTCTACATTTCTACAATCATTATCGAATCAACGCGGTACGACGGAAGTGTCCTAAGATGGTTCACTAATTTTGATGACATGATCGAAAACTGTGAAAACTGTGAAAGTGGGGTAACATTTCTACAATAATACAATCAATTTATTAGGATTATTGCTGTGTTTAGTAAATGTGAGGTTACCTTTCCCACATTTCAAGAATGATCATCAAATGAAGCGACCAATCTCTGTGGTCCTTCCAAAAATCAATATCAGGAATCATCACTTAAACTGGACACAATCAAATCATTGGGATAAGTAGCTGAGTTTAGTGAAAGTGAGGTAACTGGACACAAATCAAATAATAGTGAAAGTGAGGTTACCTTTCTACATTTCTACAATCATTATCGAATCAACGCGGTACGACGGAAGTGTCCTAAGATGGTTCACTAATTTTGATGACATGATCGAAAACTGTGAAAACTGTGAAAGTGAGGTAACATTTCTACAATAATACAATCAATTTATTAGGATTATTGCTGTGTTTAGTAAATGTGAGGTTACCTTTCCCACATTTCAAGAATGATCATCAAATGAAGCGACCAATCTCTGTGGTCCTTCCAAAAATCAATATCAGGAATCATCACTTAAACTGGACACAATCAAATCATTGGGATAAGTAGCTGAGTTTAGTGAAAGTGAGGTATTATCTCAAAAATGATCATCGCATGTGAATCGGAGAAGTCCTCGAATGTTCAAAATGAACCCCACTTCAGGAATCATCGTTTAAAATAGAAATTTTTGCTTACACTGAACACAAATCAAATTATTGGGAGAAGAGTTTACACTGAAAGTGAGGTTACCTTTCCACATCATCACCGCGGTACGACAGAAGCCTCCTAAGGACATGATTGAAAACTGTGAAAGTGAGGTTACATCTTCATCACTACATGCGAGTGTTAATTTAATAGGAATTATTGCTATACAATCAAATTATTAGGATTATTGCTGTGTTTAGTGAAAGTGAGGTTACCTTTCCACATATAAACACCGATCATCAAATGTAGCGACCAACCGGTCTTCAGATTTAATAATATAGATTTACTGGAAATGATGCATGACGAACAAAAATGATTGCTTGTAACTGTGAAAGTGAGGTTACCTTTCTACAATCATCATCACTAATAATGAATATATCAATAATTAAACAATACAATCAATTTATTAGATTATTGGTGTGTTTAGTGAAAGTGAGGTTACCTTTCCCACATTTCAACAATGATCATCAAATGAAGCAACTAATCGGTCTTCGGTTTTACAAATCTCTGTGGTCCTTTCAAAAATCAATATCAGGAATCATCACTTAAACTGGACACAATCAAATCATTGGGATAAGTAGCTGAGTTTAGTGAAAGTGAGGTAACTGGACACAAATCAAATAATAGTGAAAGTGAGGTTACCTTTCTACATTTCTACAATCATTATCGAATCAACGCGGTACGACGGAAGTGTCCTAAGATGGTTCACTAATTTTGATGACATGATCGAAAACTGTGAAAACTGTGAAAGTGAGGTAACATTTCTACAATAATACAATCAATTTATTAGGATTATTGCTGTGTTTAGTAAATGTGAGGTTACCTTTCCCACATTTCAAGAATGATCATCAAATGAAGCGACCAATCTCTGTGGTCCTTCCAAAAATCAATATCAGGAATCATCACTTAAACTGGACACAATCAAATCATTGGGATAAGTAGCTGAGTTTAGTGAAAGTGAGGTAACTGGACACAAATCAAATAATAGTGAAAGTGAGGTTACCTTTCTACATTTCTACAATCATTATCGAATCAACGCGGTACGACGGAAGTGTCCTAAGATGGTTCACTAATTTTGATGACATGATCGAAAACTGTGAAAACTGTGAAAGTGAGGTAACATTTCTACAATAATACAATCAATTTATTAGGATTATTGCTGTGTTTAGTAAATGTGAGGTTACCTTTCCCACATTTCAAGAATGATCATCAAATGAAGCGACCAATCTCTGTGGTCCTTCCAAAAATCAATATCAGGAATCATCACTTAAACTGGACACAATCAAATCATTGGGATAAGTAGCTGAGTTTAGTGAAAGTGAGGTATTATCTCAAAAATGATCATCGCATGTGAATCGGAGAAGTCCTCGAATGTTCAAAATGAACCCCACTTCAGGAATCATCGTTTAAAATAGAAATTTTTGCTTACACTGAACACAAATCAAATTATTGGGAGAAGAGTTTACACTGAAAGTGAGGTTACCTTTCCACATCATCACCGCGGTACGACAGAAGCCTCCTAAGGACATGATTGAAAACTGTGAAAGTGAGGTTACATCTTCATCACTACATGCGAGTGTTAATTTAATAGGAATTATTGCTATACAATCAAATTATTAGGATTATTGCTGTGTTTAGTGAAAGTGAGGTTACCTTTCCACATATAAACACCGATCATCAAATGTAGCGACCAACCGGTCTTCAGATTTAATAATATAGATTTACTGGAAATGATGCATGACGAACAAAAATGATTGCTTGTAACTGTGAAAGTGAGGTTACCTTTCTACAATCATCATCACTAATAATGAATATATCAATAATTAAACAATACAATCAATTTATTATTGGTGTGTTTAGTGAAAGTGAGGTTACCTTTCCCACATTTCAACAATGATCATCAAATGAAGCGACTAATCGGTCTTCGGTTTTACAAATCTCTGTGGTCCTTTCAAAAATCAATATCAGGAATCATCACTTAAACTGGACACAATCAAATCATTGGGATAAGTAGCTGAGTTTAGTGAAAGTGAGGTAACTGGACACAAATCAAATAATAGTGAAAGTGAGGTTACCTTTCTACATTTCTACAATCATTATCGAATCAACGCGGTACGACGGAAGTGTCCTAAGATGGTTCACTAATTTTGATGACATGATCGAAAACTGTGAAAACTGTGAAAGTGAGGTAACATTTCTACAATAATACAATCAATTTATTAGGATTATTGCTGTGTTTAGTAAATGTGAGGTTACCTTTCCCACATTTCAAGAATGATCATCAAATGAAGCGACCAATCTCTGTGGTCCTTCCAAAAATCAATATCAGGAATCATCACTTAAACTGGACACAATCAAATCATTGGGATAAGTAGCTGAGTTTAGTGAAAGTGAGGTATTATCTCAAAAATGATCATCGCATGTGAATCGGAGAAGTCCTCGAATGTTCAAAATGAACCCC